>NC_037597.1:19780032-19869472 GCF_003073045.1 Pomacea canaliculata
TGCTTGCAAAACAACAGAGTTAGTGTCGGTGAATATACTCATATGGCACAGTCATAAAAATAGCAAACATTACAATAGACAAAAAAAACTTTTGTTACATAACAACAAAACATTTCTTACGAGTATTCTTTAGGCAGGCGAGGGAGATAACCCAACCCTGTTAATGTTAATTCTTTTTCTGAAAATGTCTTTATGAATGACGGATTGTTCAAGTGAATGTTTTATTTACCTAGTGATTCTCTAGGTGTGGAAATGTGGTCAACTTCGTTTAGTTCTTAATTTTGGAAAAGTTTCATGTCCTCCTTACCACTGGTCACATGACAGATGTTAAATTCAGCTGTAGTGGACTTCGTATTTTATCTATAAAGCTTTTCTTTATAAAGCACAGTGAGTGGTTTCCTGACTCCTTTGAAGTTTCTAGTATTTCAAGCAGAGCGAAACAATCAACTACCTGTCCGCCAATTAACTTTTTCTGCAAATGCAATGCAGCTTACAGTTTTTGTTCTTCAGATTCACTTTCTGAGTTGTTTTTTTGTTTTGTTTTTTTTTAATCTACCTGGATGACTGAGGCCACTTGTTTTCTCAGGTGTAGAACCACGTGTCCAGACACACCTGGGGTCGCCCAGCTCTTCGCCGTTGGTTTTGCCATCGCCATCAGAGTCAGCCTGACACAATTCTCTCGTCCACGTCTGTTGGCGACAGGTTTCATGCGACACACAAACAAAAGACAGCATCTTGTACATTTGTGAGAAAACTGTAGAACGTTTACATTACATCGTTATTAGACTGGAAACAACAAATACTTTGCTACACATCTAACGGTTATATAAATTTGAATGACCAGAATCGTATGATGAAAGAATTGTTTTTAAATGCAGCAGGTCAAGAGATTGGACACAGAGGTCATCTTGTTCACTCTGACTGTTCATGGTGCATGTAGTTGTCCGTTACACAAGTTGAGACAAACACACAAAAGTCTCCTGTTCTTTTACTGGGTCGTTGGGGTGGGTGAATTAAGGTGTTCAAACCGTCACCTTCCTCGGGGCTAGAATTTTAATTGTTAGGCATTAATTATAGAAAGCAGTTATAGCTGCGAGAAACAAGAATTGAAAATAAGTGATCTATAATGAATACACACAAAGCTTAAACTTATTTCTTTAAAACTATTTCATCAGTTCTAAGACGTGCTTAAATTATAAAAATTAATACTGGTCTAAATAATATGTACCTGTGTAATACAAAAGGTTATTTGATATTTATTACATAGTACATTGTAGTCATAGAATAATATTTTGATGCATTATTATATAATATGCAGTGTTTATGAAATGTGAATTGAGAATCACTCACGTGACCAGCCTTTTCAAACGCCACCCCGAAGACGTTCCTGGAGCCGCCACCCTCACTGTTCATGTGGCCCACCCCGTGCCACAGGTTGCTGGCTTTACACGGGTGGGGCACCCGTACTCCGTTAGGTATCATGTCTTCGTATATCTTGTAGCTCAGGGTCTCGTGAAGAAGACAAAGGATAACCAGAGATGGGAGCAGTCTGTAAGTAAGTGGTAATGGGAATAAGCAATCAATAATGAGCTCAATAAGGTGTCATAATAAGACATGTCATATACTAAATAAGGTGTGAGTTCTTACTTTCTTCTCTTTTCACAATGATTCTCTAATTTAAGTACTAAGTACACATGTCAATAAACGGGTGCAGAGTGATTCGACGTATTTCACACACGCGCACACGCTCATGCACACTCATACGCATACGCACACTCTCGTACGCGCTCACTGACTCTGATCTACACAAAGTAGACATCACCTGAAGGAAAAAGACTTGCCAACCATCTTGACTTCTTATCTTCGTCAGTTCTGCTTCACGGTAAGAGTGGCGGTGCTTTATATTACGACTGGTTACCATGGCACCACATGGTGTGATCGCTTGATGGCGCTACCCGGCCAACGACTGGCTGTCAGCCCACACTATTTGCATGACCCCTGGGGTCACATGGGGCGTAGCTACAAGCAGGTTGGCTAGGACAAGAAACTTGTGTGAAGCTGTCCTTATGTCATTCAGTTTACAGAAGAGATTTTGGGTAAAATCACCTTTCAACTTTTCGTGCACCCATACTTGTACCCTTAATTTACTGATACTTGTACCCTTAATTTACTGATACTTGTACCCTTAATTTAACCATATCTACGGCTTGTGCAACTCATTTGCTAGCAAGTTGTTTTTCGTAGAGCAAATACTAAGGTGTTAGGAATCTGTGTGTGTGTGTGTGAGCATGCAGGTTACCGCTCACGTCCATTGTCTATTGTATCACCCAGGGGTCAAGAAGATCAAAGGAAAAGGTCAATTAAAGACAGTTTTGTGACCTTACGGTCCGAGATGTTTTCTCGGGGCCAGATTTTGTGATGTCGATGTCCACCTCAGCTCCCTCCTGTAGTTCTCCAACCCTCCAAGATGTCGGGTAGCCAACTCCCAACGTGTGGGTCGACCGGGGGAAGGTGTTCTGCACCCGACCGTTGTCCAGTCACGTGTCGCAGGGTTGGAGGCCGCTGTTCAAACAACTATGAAATCCGATTCCACCATCCCCAAATAAATAACTCTTGATAATGAATATTTTTGCCCAGCAGGACGAAAAGTAGTGTTTTTAATAACATTGCTATTATCTGTTGCTATACTGAAAACTTTAGGATGCAGGAAATGGGTGAATAAAAACGTTCATCCGCCTGAGGTCTCGTCGACTCATATTTATGTGTACCAGTACCAGCTGCACCGTGTACAAAAGCTGCACTGTCGAGGGTTGTATAGAATTGTGTTGGCATCGTCACACTTTCAAGCGAAGGTCAGAGAATGTAAACATATGTTTATTGTTAGAATGCGTGTTCACAGGACATGAGCACTCATCATACCCTCCCTCCTTCTGTCAATCTGCGTCTCAGTCAGATTGTCTTCCGTGTCAAATTTTCTCTCAGTGTATTTGTCTGCTAGTGTCTTTATGTACTCATTGATATTCACGAATTTCTGTATATATTCGTGCCTGTTTGTATTCATGTGTGTTTGTGTGTACAGATATAAGTGTGCACGTTCGTGCATATGTACTTACACGCTTTTTAAAAAATAGTTTATGTGTAATAGTGTTTTCCTCTTGCTTTTTTCACTTCTTTCAAAAACATACCTATATATATATATAACATATTTATTATACAGTATATTGGCGTAAATCTGTTTGTCTGTTGGATCTGTATGTCAGCGTTTCTGAATGTGTTTATACCTACTTCCATGTCTCCGTAAGTCAGCACACACACACATAGCAGCGCGCGCACACACACACACACACAAGTACACACATATACACAAGTACACACACACACACAAAAGTACACATGTGTTTGTGTGAAGTTTTACCAAACATTCACCAGATTTCGGAAGCGATCGAATCTTCCATTCCAGACATAAGAGTATTCATAAAGACTGTAAATTTTATGTGAACTTTCACGAGGACAGAAGATACAAACACTCAGAATCTCCTCCCTTGTTGAGAGAGAGGGGAGGAAACTAGGGGCAGACATTTAAAGTTTTGTTTTCTTGGTTTTCATAAGCGGTGAGGAGGTTGGTTTTGTCGATCATCGGCTTTTGTTTATGGTAAACAAAGCTCCATGCGCTGCTCAGCTCCAGGTCCGGAACCAAAACACAGAAAGCAACATGACTGGCGTGACCATGTTCATGCAAGCAGCCCCAGAGGCAAGATTCGAACTTGAAGGGTCTGGTTCCCTTTCTGAAAGTTTTTTAAAAGCATACGTAAATGTTACATAGGACAGTAACGATAACCATTATATATTAGTTAATAAAACTACAAAATCGAAATAATCATGAAATAGCGCATGTCGTTCAGCAAACGGGTGACACCACGGTAAACATCAAACACGCGCATGGACGAACAGGAAGAACGAGAAGGTACCCTAGATTACAAAAGGTATTTTTTAAATGAGTTTTAAGGTCAGTCTTGAGAACTTCTATGTATACAGGATCAGGTGTGAACACTGATGAAGTTCTCTTCTGATGCGTGGCACAGAGAGGAGGACAGCACCAGCGACCCGACAGGTGTCACGTGACCAGACAGATACCCTGAGGGCAAGGTTGTACAGACAGTCCACCCTCACTGTACTGGTGGTACAAGGGGCTAAAGCAGCGGTTCTCAACCTGTGGGTCGCGACCCCCTGGGGGGTCGCGACGTGCCTACAAGGGGGTCGCGAAGGTGGTCATTTTTTAAAAAAAGTTTCTTATACTGGTATTAGTGGAATTAGTTTACATTGTGTAACCGAGTGGTGCGGGGCTCAAACTCCAAATCTCTTCTTCCTATTCAAGTACACTGTCTCGGCATGCAGTGACTTCTCACTTCCAAAACTCAAAACACAATCTCCCTCTCAACAATTAAGCCTCCAATCTCCCTCCTCTCGCCTTTTGCCCTCTTTCTCCCCCAATCTCTCATCGCTGACTCCCCTATATTACACCACCATATTACAAACAACTGACAAGATGAATGCTTTCGTCCGAAAAATTTCGTTGTGGACTCAAAAGATACGCCAAGAAAATATTTTTGATATGTTTCCGTGCTTGTGTAAGTGCAAGGCTGACAACTTGAATCTTGATCAGGTGAAGAATGTAATTATTGCCCATCTAAACGGACTGCAAGAAAGGTTTCAGCATTATTTCGCTGAAATTGATGTGACTAAATACGATTGGATTCGTAATCCATTTCTGGCTGATCCTAGCACAAGCGGGTTGTCCACGCAAGAAGAAGAGCAGCTCATCGACCTTTCGAGTGACCAATCCCTGAAAATGGTCTTCAATAAACACCAGTGCCAACATTCTGGATTAGCATCAACGGTGAATATCCTCTCCTTTCTGAGAAAGCAATGAAAGTTCTTCTGCCATTTTCAACTTCGTATATGTGTGAGCAAGGATTTTCAGCATTGGCAGCACTGAAGTCGAAATACAGAAATCGTGTTGACGCAGAGGCTGAGCTGCTTCTTTATGCAACAGCAAGCAGGCTCAACCTTCTCATTAATCAAAGTGAGTGTCCAATAAAATAATATTTATTAGCTTTAGTAAAATTTCATTAACAGTTATACTTCTTGCAGATACGAACTTTGCTCTTCCGTTGTTGAATTGCATTGATTTCCTCGACGCGGCGTTCGAGGTTAGCTAAAGCTGCCCCCCCCCCCCGCTCTTCCACCGACCTAGCCGGCTAAGGGGGGTCGCGGACGTACCGGTGTTCGTCAGGGGGGTCGCCACATGTAAAAGGTTGAGAACCGCTGGGCTAAAGCAAGGTGGACGATGACAATGGAGGACCACACGGACTTGATGGTGTCTAGGAAGGGGTCTGACCTGAGAGGCTGTCCTTGTAGATGCTGACTTCACAGGGCAGGACACTTGACAACAGGGTTCTACCCGAGTCGTGGAGGGACAGGAACTGGTACTTGATGAAGTCCCACGCATCAGGGTTCTTCATGCACGGCTCGTGCTGCACGGCACGTGAGAACGCGGCTCTGCACTCCTGCGTGCACACTCCAAACGGCTGCGACAAAAAATAAATTTACTTTTGATCTCGTGTCACATGTGAAGCAGTCTGTTGGTTTGTCTGCACCCTCTATTTGCTGCCAACTGAAAGCGAGTTACACGGGTACTCATACATACATTACGTGACTGACATGATCACGTGACTGTTGGTGATTACCTTGCAGACGGCGGTGATGTTGTGGTAGACGCTGGTGGTATTTAGCGGCAGCCAGAACTTCCCCCACTCGTCGACATCACACCCCAGGTTTGTCTCCGGGTCACAGCTGATCAGGTTTCGATAGGCCGACACACACTGTTTGTTGGTTGGAAGGTTCTCGGCCGGGTAGAACGACAGAAAACCAAAACACATCTCGTCGGAGGTGCCCTCCCCTTCGAAGGTGGTGAAGGGTTTGTCGGTGGACTTGAAGTGACAGGTCGTCCTGACTACGTCCCCTGGCTTGACTACCACTGGCTCCGGGAACCTGAGACACGTGACAATGGAGTCCACGAACTCACAGAGTAGAAATAAATGTCTGAGAAAGGAGTAGGGCATACAGGACTCTGGACCCTCTAATGACAATGGAGTCCACGAAGACAATAAATGTCTGAGATTGGAGCAGGACACCCTCTAACACCTCACTCCCCAGCAACTAAAGATTACGGATACTAATATCCTTTGTCTACAAGACAATATGTTTATACAGGAATTTATGAATTTTTAAATAAAAATTTAGTCCTTTGACACATATTAGAGATAGCTTTCAAGGCTGAAAAGGTAGATAAAAATAAAGGATGCAACGAACTGTGCTGATAAATGCAAACACGTGAACCTATCTTCTGCACATGATTATGGATAATGTTACAGAACCAAACTTTTTCCCCAGAAAGAAACTGATAGTGGCAGAGAATGATAATTAAAGCCTAAAGTATAAAATAATTGATATTGCTAATGAAGATCAAATACTAATTAGTGAGCTGAAAAGCTTCCATACTGGTAGAATGTTGGGTTGTCGTAGTTGTAGGCAGGATCCTTGGCGAAGTATGTCAGCAGCTGACCGTCTCGATGATGTTCCAGGTACATGCTTTTGCCTGAACATATATCCATACATATGTACGTACACATATATTACCTACATAAATATGCGGACACACACTCAGTTAATTTCAGATCTTGAAAAAACGTTTGACCTTTTCCTACCAATATCTTGACCTCCTGCCCCACTAAAAGAAAAAAAAATTCAGTATTAACCTTACTGGAGCTTCTATATATATATCTGTCTACTTTGTCTACAACATTCCGTTTCAGATGAAGTTTGTTGAGTTGCTGGAATCAGTGGTAAATAAAGGGAGGTTACCCAGGTAGTGCATGTGGTTGAGAGCATCCACGACGTGGATGTCGCCTTTGAGAAGTTTCCTGGTGCACGTTGCTGTGCAGTCGGAGGTTGCTATGGTGAGGTTAGTGTAGGGAGGAATCTCCAGGTAATTTTGACCAGTCATTAGCGTGGCCAGGTTGTAAGGTCGGAGGTTAGGGGTGTAGTACAGGGTGATTCCAGAACTGTCCACGAAGTCAGACCGCAGCAAGGGGTTGTTCCAGTGGTACTGCACACACACAGCAAATAAGAACATTCTGTGAAGTTCCAGAAAAACATTTAAACTCACCATTAAACATAAAAACACACAGAAAAAAATATTCAACTACTAAATAATAGTTACATAATAAACGCAAACACGATAGAAGAATAGGGCAAACACCTGTATCATCATCCGTTTGTAACCCGTGGCCCCGACTTTATAACCTGCTTGTGGGTGAAAGCACTGGCCGTTCAGTCCCAGGGTCCAAATCCCGATGATATCAGCGCAGCCTCCCATGTTGCACTCGAACGGTTCTTTAACTGCATGGCCTGTCAACCCTGTAAACACTTCCTAATGTCAGATGAGGCCTAAAGGGTCAAAGGTTTACCAGAGTAAAGACGGATACTAAGCACGAAACTGCTGATGATAAGATAAATTGTCCTCACTGATTACTTTGTAATATAAATTTCTCATTATTTTCTAATATGAAACATGTCTTTTCCCAGAAATCCTGTCAGAAAAGGAGCCGACCAATAGGAAAACAGGGGACACCGGGTGTCATGTGTATACTTAATATCTTCATTGTCTCCGATGATAAGTAAAATATGAGGTGTCGATCTCACCAGCTGAGGACACTGGTTGACGAGATTAACAAGATTAACGAGACTAGCTCTGCTTCCACACAGAAAGATTGGATTTGTACCCTCTTGACACCCAAACAGCAGCATGTGGTGCATGACGTAGCTGTTGTTGATGATCGGGGTGGTGGCGATGATGTGGAAGTCGGTGGTGACGTTCTCGAAGTCGAAGAAAGAACACATGTAGGTGGTTTCCTTGGCAGGCACTGGGGTGGGCGGGATGCGCAGCTCCATCTTGCGGACATCCGCTGGAACCAATGGATGACAGTTGATAATCTTTTGATGTGTAGTGCATGATGTAATAACACAAAGTTGTGTCATTGCGTACAATCTAATAAAAACTATTAAACGTGTACACTGTACTAATATACCTGCGTGTATGATGATTAAACACCTGTGTACATGTGATTGTCTACCTGTATGTCTTACCTGTCGTGTTGAGCTGCTCGCACACAAACTCATTGCTCTTGCATGCTTCAGCTATCCAGTCTCTCTGAAATTTGTACACCTCACCCGGGGTGGCAGGGACTGGCTTATTCTGACATTCTTCACTTTCCAGTGGCTCGCAGACACCTGCAGTGAAGTCGTAACTGAACTTTCGACTGACAGAGGCTTCAAATGTTTTATTATAATGTCATTAAAATATTTTAAACATGAATTATTTTTCGATAGGTTTTGCTACTCTAAAGGCTGAGAAATAATATTTCGTAAGAGAAAGGGTTCAGGTTGTATCTGTATTACATTATAGGTACCCTGCAACCACCAAACAGATCACCTGTAGACTACTTTTGTTTCCTGTTCTTTAACTCATTATCTACTAGCAACCAGCACCTCAGACATCAGGTAAAGAATTTCATGAAGTCGACGGCGGAGAAGAAGTTACAGTTCTCATCAACTGGCTTCTCGTTAAAACAGACACACAGATGATGATAATTCCTCAACCGTGTATTACAAGCTCGTCATAAACCTTTCACAAACCTACCTGGGTGCGTGATGCCGATGGTTCTCTCAGGTGTGGTGCCAGGTGTCCAGACACACCTGGGGTCCCCCAACTCCTCGCCGTTAGTTTTGCCATCTCCATCAGAGTCTGCCTGACATAGGTCTCTTGTCCACACCTGCATCAGCAACAAAGGATCCTATTTACTTTATATGTGTATTAACCTTCATTTACATCTGCTTACATGTTGCGTGCGTTCCTGTATGTGTTGTTGTTGTTGTTGTTATTATTCTTTGTGTTTATACTTTTTGTCCAGCGCTTTGATGATGAGATAAACACTATATGAATAAATTTTATTAAAATAACTTTATTATGACCTGTATTATTTACAAGTCAGCTAACATTCTTTGCCACCTTTTCTCCTTTCACGAGGTTGACGACTGACTGGGGCAACTCCAAGTGTGTCCTACATTATCTCACGAGGGGATGTCAACTGTCAGGCTGCTCCCCCTGTTTGACCCCAAAATGTTATCTGTGTTTTGTGTTACCAGCTCTCAACATCGGTGATAAATTATTAGAAAATGAATCCCGCACAGATTGGTAGGGTGACAAGGTTGTCACATGATCACCGACACCAGTGCTATCCTGCATGACTGTTGACTGAACTAACAAAATCCGTCCGTCCGTCCGTCCACCTGACGATCTTGACTAAGACTTGTATTTGGGGTTAGGATTTGTATCTCGAGCATCCTGTAAAATTTATCTAGGGATTATTTTCGGGGTAGATTTTTTCGGTTCAAAATGCTACGTGTATATGCATGCGTGCACGTGCACCTGTGTGTTTCTGCATGCCCACACACTGTCAGTGACAACGGTTCCTTGTATACCCCATTATTAATATTCTGGTCCTTAGTGGACTGTCGGACTTGTCTACAGTTTGTCTTAATGCCTGGCGAGTGTCGGTGTCCACACAAAAGTCAAGACAATCACTCACGTGACCGGCCTTTTCAAACGCTACCCCGAAGACATTCCTGGAGCCACCACCCTGACTGTTGAGGTGGCCCACCCCGTGCCACAGGTAGTTGTCCTTACACGGGTGGGGCACCCGAACTCCGTTGGGAATGCGGTCGCTGTAGTCCTTGAACCCGGCGACCCATGAGACGAAGACAAGCAGGATGACGAGGTGTCTGGAATCAAAATGAGGGACAGAGTTATTGTTCTTGATGAGATCTTTTACTTATTCTAAATTTTTCAAGAATTCAATTGAAGGCACCATTTCTGGGGTTCGTCTCAGTTGTCCGACTGAGTCTGCTATTGTGTGACATGTGACCGATCCTGCTACTGTGGGAGGCATGACTGCGTTTTTTTTTCAACGTATGACACTACGTTCCTGTGCCTTTTATAGACAATAAAGATGAATTAAACTGAATTATAGATGGAAAAAATTCTGAACTAAAAAGTTCCTGTCATTCTAGTTTACATTTACAGACACAAAACCCGCGAGAATGAAAAATGATGTACGACAACTCGCCTCACGACCATTGCGGACACTCCGACAGTTGTGGTTTCCGTGGAAGTGGTCCACTGGGTGCAGTTGTGTTCTGCTGGTTCTCCTCCAGTGACCGCAAGACGAGGTATGGGATGTCTGTCACCAGATGTCACCCAGGCCCGTAGGGAGGTGTCTTTAAAAGTGATTCAAATGTCACGTGACTTAGTGACATCAAATTTCGCAAAACAGTAACAATATTGCACTGGACGAGGGCTTATTGCGCAAGGCTCTGACGCCCGTCAGTTCTGGACTGATAAGACCAAATTTACAAACGTGTGTCACACGTGCCGCTGACTAAAGGATAAAGTCCGAGATTGTAACATCAGGAGGGAAGGGAAACACTCAGTAACATTCCAAGTTTTCTAGTTTCACATTTTTATTTTGTTGACTGACGTTTATTCGCCATACCTGTGATGCGGAGTTGTCTGTGCCCTGGTGTAATCTATCTGACCTCTTCACGTACAAAAGAGTAAAGGGTATCCCCTAATCTTTTTCAGGTGTTCGGGTGGTTGGAGGGCGAGGTGTTGGAGACTTCACTTTTTTCGGGGACAACTTTTACATGGGGGTGGTGCCGGTCCTCTCCCCTCGCCGCCAATCCTCCATGGAATCAGGTCCCCGTTCCCGCCAGTTGAGTCGACTGTGGAAAAGTTTGCTGCGATAATGGGGTATTGAACCAACGATAATAATAATAATACCAGTATCAGCCTATTTTCCCATGTGGACTTTTTCTTTCTTGAAGTAAAAACTTCCTTGCAAATCTTTAAAATTAATTTTAAAACATCTTTCTAGAAAACGAACAAAAAAGATAGATTTCAGTGATGACTGACACACCGCGTATGTCTTCCGGTTGCAAGAGATATCAATGCAACTGTTAATGTAAAGCACTCTAAACCTTTATTCCAGAGAAAAGTTTTCTTTTCTAGCTTCAAAACCATTGAGAGTGAGCAAGGATCGAGTGAACTCGCCTCACGACCATCGTGTAGTTTCCGTGGGACTGACCTGTCAGTGTAATGGTCCACTTGATATTTGTGTTTAGAAAATGGAGTTTATTTCTTTTGGACTCCTGTTTCTAGCTATTCTTCGGGGACGTGGCGATATTTTATTAATTTTTTCCTTTTTTGTCCAGTGGTCACGTGGTAGGTGCCAAGTCACATGAGATTTCGTTCAATATGGCGGTGGTTGTGGTGCCTGTCAGTGGTTGACATGAGAACAAATATTTGAGTGGGTCCCACACTACATTGTTGAGGTACAAGGGGAAGTAACCACGTGGTCAGACATTCCAACATCACGAGAAAAGTGCGAGGATGAAACTGAGGCAAGAACCTCGTAACACATCCTTGGTCCGCACCGAGAAAACAACATTTGTTGTTTGTTTGTTCTACTAATAGTTTATTTCTTTTTTAAACAATGAACACGCAACAGCTATAATAAATGTTTCATAAAGCAATGATTACATGAAGAGTTTAAAATGTTTTATTTCATCATATTTAGAGAAATACCAATAATATGATGGCTAGAGCTTCTGAATGTTGCAGTGTTAAAGTATTGAACTATCCTTTGTTATAGAATTTTCTGGAAGCATGACACAGCTGCATGAATGTTCGGGTTCTTCGTTGCATCCACAAAGTGTTGATGATGAAGTATTCAGTACAAACACTCCAGCAGCTCAGCCTTGGGCAAATCGTCCTCGGTCCTCAGACTCTGTTTATCTCGAGCAAAGTCCTGTGTCCGTGGGTCACGTGCGGGTCCACAACTGAAGTCCAGAGGTCAGCAGCACAAACAATGTGGCGACAACCGTCGTCCACCCGACTCCAGAGGCGCAGCTGCGACTTGAGAGCTCTGTCCCAAGACAACAAGCTCACACAGCATTTCACAATGTCAAACAAAATGAATTAAAATACTTGTAATAATAGTAATCTCAAATTCTATCTAAACAAATATTTTGTTGATTGCTGAGTACCTTCTGTTGTTGTTTGTCGCCTACCTGGTAAACCCACACCTGGATATCGGTGTAAATTGTTAAATTTTCTGTTTGGGTATAGAATGCTGATATTTTCAAATAATTTGTGTTTTCTCGAAGATGTGTGTGTGTGTGAGAGAGGAAAAAAAAAAGTGCAGTAAAGAGAGGACTCTCACCTGTGAGTCTGTCTTTGTAGATGCTGGCTTCACAGGGCAGGATACTCGCCAGGAAGTCTCTACCCGCGGGATGTCGGGTAAGTAACCGTTGCTTGACGAAGTCCCATGTGTCCTGAGTCTTCATGCACGGCTCACTCGCCATGGCATCCGTCAGCGCTGTCTGGCACTCTCGGGTGCACACCTTGAATGGCTGACATACACACATAACATAATAATAATAATAATAATAATAATAATAATAATAATAATAATAATAATAATAATAATAATAATAATAATAATAATAATAATAATAAGCAGGAAGAGAAGGTTCCCATGCGCATCTTTAGTCTTCGTTACGCTAACCAACCAATGCAAGCAAAACTCATGGTCACGTGATCTTTGGAAGTTTGGCCTTTTATCGTTATGCGAATGAGGATAATGATTATAATAATAATAATAATTTGTAGAACTTCTTGTCCCATGAAGTTGCAAGTTTAGTCCCCCCATGCATGAAAGACTACAAGTGAACCGACAGTCAACAGAGGTCAGCAAACAGAGGACAGCAAAACAAACATGGATGAAGACGAAGATGGAGAAGTGAAGAGTGCGCACAGTAGTACAGTATTTATGAAAAATAATTTCTTAAAGAGAGTGGTTTCGAGGTGGGACTTGAAAGCTTTTAACGTAGGTACAGGTCTATTCCATCAACAGAAGTTTTCCTAAGTAGACACGGGTGAGTCGATGGTGACATGCGCAAAGCATGGTGAGGGTGCTCGCAGGTGGTTGTGGTTACCTCACAGACTGCGGTGATGTTGGCGTACAGGCTGGTGGTGTTGAGTGCCAGAAAAAACTTTCCCCTCTGTTCCCAGTCACATTCCATGTAAGACTCCTGGTCACAGTCGATGATGGACTTGTAGATGGACACGCACTCCTTTCCGTGCGGAATGTTTTCCGCCGGGTAGAAGGTCAGAAACCCGTAACACATTTCATCGGAAGTTCCATCGCCTTGAAAGGTGGTGGAGGGCTTGTCAGTGGATTTAAAGTGACATGTCGTCCGGATGACATCCCCTGGCTTGACTACCACCGGCTCCTGGAACCTGAGATGTGACATGGACATGCTACACCACGTGACGAGAGGAGGACGATGGGACGTGATGATGTCATAGAGTACAGGACACAGGACAGTGAGTGGTTGTAATACAGGAAAATACAGACTTTGTACACAACATAAGGAATATATATATAGGTTTGGGAACAGTTAAGCTTAAAGTGGTTTCTCTCGTCATGCCACACCCGCACGCGGGTACAGACACACATACACACAAACTGCTTTGTTATGTTACAGGCAAGTTCTAAAAAGTGTTTAAGAATGTCCGGGCCTGTGGGCCAGTGGGAAGTGCTAATGTCTAATTACCCATTTAAATACCTAATTAATGTGACCTGAGTAGCTTGCGTACATGTGGAGCGTTGGGTTGTCGTAGTTGTAGGTGGGGTCTTTGCCAAGTACGTCAGCATCTGACCGGCGCGATGATGTTCCAGGTACATGCTCTTACCTGTGTACAAACATGCAGACAGAGTAAACAGACTGCTGAGTTGTTTGAGTATCCTAACCTGACAGACCAACCGACAAAATTCACGTCCATCGACATTTTTGGTGGATTTCAAACAAAGAGACATTTACCCAGGTAGTGCATGTGGTTGACTGCCTCGGTGATGTGGATGTCGCCGTGGAGAAGCTGCTTGGTGCAGGTGGCCGTGCAGTCGGAGGTTGCTATGGTGAGGTCAGTGAATGGAGGAATCTCCAGGTAATTCTGACCGGTCATCAACATACCCAGGTTGTGAGGTCGGAGGTTAGGGGTGTAGTACAGGGTGAGTCCAGAACTGTCCACAAAGTCTGACCGCAACAAGGGGTTGTTCCAATGATACTGCAGGACAAAGCAAATTAAGATTTGTTTTCACTTTTCAAGAAGAATACAGTTTACAGTTCCGTCCGAGTTGCTTTCTACCTCTTACTCTTCCAGCTGCAACTTTATTGTCATCTTTCGATCTCTCACTTCTTGGTCAAATTCAGTTGTGTGGGGTCAATGAACTTGAGATGAACTCCAGGTATTCTTCACCCCAAAATTTGCAATGAAGAGGAGATAAAGAGGGGGGTGGAGTTGCAGACATTTCTCTCTCTCTCTCTCTGTCTTTCTATCTCTCGCTCGCTTGTTGAATGCCATGTCATGTCAAATTATATTGTCCCCGTTTGACTGCGTACAAGATTTACATCGAACTTTCCTCTGGCTATGATTGTTTCATTTGGTGTCAGCGGTAGCATCTTAAATGCAGAAAAATATCTTAACATGATCAGGAGCAATGCACATTTGTCACACATAGTCTATAGGAATTTGATTCGACAACGAATGTTCCTGCCATGTTTGGTGGGGATTGGATACATAATATACATATAATGTACATAATGTTATTAGTTATCACCACAAACACATCGCTTCACTCTGCATTGTTTACAGACTAGAACACAATAAACCACAATTTCTGCATCTGGGAAAACACAGACAGCTGAAGTGAAACGCATAAAAGAAAGAAACAACTTGTACTCAATTATTCATGAATCGCTAGCAACAAACTATAAAGCTAACAAATCAAGCTCACCAACCTGTATCAGCAACGTTTTGTAACCGTTGGCACCGACTTTAAAACCTGCCTTTGGGTGGAAGCACTGACCGCTCAGCCCCAAGGTCCACGCACCTATGATGTCACTGCAGCCTCCCATGTTGCACGGGAATGGTTGTTTACCTCTGCCACCATCTTTCAAAAACATATAAACAGATGCCGGTGGACACAGCGATGAAAGGCGCACCCAGTCCCCAAAGTCCACATACCCGTCTAAGTTCCAGCTAGCTCAGTGTTTGGTATTCAAGTGTTCAATGGCAAGATCCAATAGTTCAATTCTAAACACATTAAAGAACGACCAGTGTGTGTGTGTGAGAGAGAGAGAGTCGGTGTGTGGGTGTGTTCTTGAGGGACTCCGTGGACAAACACTCTATACGTTAGTTTCTATTCTTACTGCCTCAGACGATAACAATAATAAACATAAATATTGCAAAGTATCAGACCCTTTGGCTGTAATTCTAAAGGAACACAGATTAACTTTAGAAAAAAATTATTGTGAAGTTGTTAAAGTAAACATCAACATAAGTGAAGCCGTACCGCCACGACACCCGAACAGCAACATGTGGTGCATGACGTAGCTGTTGTTGATGATCGGGGTGGTGGCGATGATGTGGAAGTCGGCGGTGTCGTTCTCGAAGTCGAAGAAAGAACACATGTAGGTGGTTTCCTTGGCAGGCACTGGGGTCAGCGGGATGCTCAGCTCCATCTTGCGGACATCCGCTGCAACAAAGTTAAATGAAGGAACTAGAGTGTTGTTATCAAATATCTAAACACGCAGCTGTACGGATATTGCAGTTTTAACCCAAATTACAGAAGCGAACTACTTTTTGTATTTCTGATGTGAACTGTCACGTGGGTTGTATGTGCCCAATGGTTCAGTTTTATGTCCCTCTGCTCAACAGTGTGTTTGTTTACCTGTCGTGTTGAGGTGTTCACACACAAACTGATCGCTTTTGCAGGCGTCGGCTATCCAGTCTCTCTGAGATATGTACACCTCACCCGGGGTGGCAGGGACTGGCTTCGTCTGGCATTGTTCGCTTTCCATTGGTTCGCATACACCTGCAGTGAAGGAAGGATGGCAACTAAAGTGATTTAAAGTATTGTTATTATCTTTGTATTGCTAATTACAATATTTTAGTCAAATCTTCTTCATCATTCTCTTGCTACTTCTATAACATTGTACAGACTCACCTGGATGAGTAATGCCGACAGTTCTCTCAGGTGTGGTGCCAGGGGTCCAGACACACCTGGGTTCCCCCAGCTCCTCGCCGTTAGTTTTGCCATCTCCATCAGAGTCTGCCTGACACAATTCTCTTGTCCACACCTGCAGAGGACAAGATAATGAGATATTTTGTAAAAGATGTTTTTATTTCATGTAATAATTAATTACGACAAAACATTAAATATTTGTTTCAGTGTCCACCACTCTCCTGTGCCTTACGAATAAATTTCCCGTCCTGCCTTTCTAGAGACATAGTAAAGTATTTCATTTGCATTTTACTTTAAAATAAAATAATTTGTTTCATTCATTGTGTCGGGTACGTGTAGTCACATACTGTACATGAGTTAACGGTTAGGGTGACAGTAAAGAGTAGAAGGCAGCAGTACAGTCTATCGCGTACCATCGCCATAGTTACTCCAAGAAAGACAATCACTCACGTGACCAGCCTTTTGGAACGCTACTCCAAAAACATTCCTGGAGCCGCCACCCTGACTGTTCAGGTGGCCCACCCCGTGCCACAGGTAGTTGTCCTTACACGGGTGGGGCACCCGAACTCCGTTGGGAATGCGGTCGCTGTAGTCCTTGTACCCGGCGACCCATGAGACGAGGCCGAGCAGGACGACGAGGTGTCTGTGGACAGAGCAATAGTGACAGTCATCTTTCTTTTCGAGCTCTCACTCCAACCCAGTGTTTATTTGAATTTTTGAGAATTATCCACTGGTTTAGAGATCCGAAGGGAGAAACAGATGACAGATGACAAGATGTCATCACATCGGTAGGAAAGAACAACAGTTATCTTTTCTTTTGCCCTCTCGTATCACAGTCCTGTTTCATTGCTAATTTGAAGTATTACAGAATGTTCCACTTTCAGTGTTTCCAGAATCTGACACCTACAGAATCCGGGTCTGTGTCTATTCAAGTGAAAGAGCAAAACAATGGGTCGGTGAGTGTGAGCACTCTTGCACTCAGCAAGCCATCCCATAATGAGGACACTTTGCTGCTAGAGTTCAACATTTGGTTGTTTATTCCTCTACACTTCTACTCCAAGTCTGCTTTGGCCTCACAACCGTCCTCCTCCCCTGAGTTGCTGTCAAGTGCCTGGCTGGCAATGGTGTCAGCTGGTTTGTACATGGTGTCCTTTGTTGCTGGCTCGCCATCAAACACTATTTCTTTCCCCTTAGTAATTAAGGAACACGTCGTTGGAATTCCAGAAGATGACTAAGTAATTTTACAAACAAAATGAAGAAAATCGTTGTTTTTGCTTCAAACATTTTAAAGAATTTAAAGAATGTTTATTAGAAATCAGATATCCAGCCTTATGAAATGCACTGTCACCGAAAACCTGAATGTCCTGCAAACTCTGCTGTCAACCTCTTGCAATGTTGTTGTGATATCAACTGCCATCACATTCACAGCAACAAACCAAAGGGAAGTGAAAAAAGAATTGTCTATTAAATCAACTTGCCTCGCTACCATTGCAGTCCTTGGTGTTGGTCCCGTCGATTTAACTCTCTCTTCCTTCCTTCCTTCTCTGTCTGCAGTGAGCTGAGAGTGATGTTTCTATTTTTGAGATCCTTTTGTTTACAGGGTCACGTGCCTAACGAGTAGCGGTCACGTGGTAGTATTGTATTCATGTGCCAACCCCTCAGCCAATGTTACTTGGTACACATCCCTCCCTCCTGTCAGGTTTAAAGGGTCTTCAGCACTCTTGACTAATTTCACTAATTTACAGTGCACAGTGTCAAAGGGCAGAGTTCAAGAGCAGTTCATTGTCTTCAGTCTGGGTTTGCAACGTATGTATCACAGCAAACTATCTCTGACTCATATTTTATTGCCCTGATTACTTGACTCATATAACGCAGATAAATGCAGTTTACCCTAGTTTGCAAATGTAAATTGGTAACAGATATATATAATAACAGATATATATATATATAATAACTATTTATCTGGCTGTTAAGAGAAGGAGAGATAAGCATCAATAAGCATTAACAAGTGCTAATACTTGTCGGAAAGGGACGAGGTATGAGAAAAGTTTTAAAATTATAACTGAATCGTTTGTGCTCATTACTTTCGTCTTATTTTTCTTGATGCCATTGTAATTTTTGTAATTATTTCAAATGTGAATTATTGGAGACAGCGTGTACATGTCTATGGCAGTCAGCAGAAAAGAACCAAGATTGGGTTATTTTAACTACTTTATATTTTATGTCCATGAAAAGAATATTTAAACAAAGAAAAAGAATGATTTATTTCGACAATCCATGAATGAGACACAAAGATTGTAAAAAGACTCAAGCACAGTTTTTAAAAATGCTTCTTAATCATTCAAACTTTCATCCACAATAGTAGAAAAGAAATATTCTGTGCACACATTATACAGAATGACAAGACGCATCTTAAAACTGGCTTCAGATGGTAGTTCATACATAATTAGATATTTATAGATATAACAAACAACATTACTGTATCCTTCAGCAATCCTAGCATTTGTCGATGTACTCCACAGTCATCACTAACAAAGGGAGGTAATTGATGAAGCAATGATCCGTTTACCTCCCTTCCCTTCCAATGACTTATAAAGTGCTCTTCCCAGATAAACAGAAGTTTCATTTGGAAGGTCAAGAAGGTTATAAGTCAAGTTTAAAGTATTCAGTTGTAGCTGTCTGGTAGTAATCATCGGGTGTAACTTTCATGGTAAGACTTCAACTACACTGCTAGCAGTCACACAGTGAATCGAAAACATATCATCAGATATTTTCTTGTTTAATGGACTTGTGCAGTTTACATTTCTACTCTTATAATATTTTCGTTTAATTATTTGTTTCTCGGCAGTTTGCTGCTCAGTTCCACAGCCAGATGCCGGACACAGACGCCGTGAGGGCGAGTAACAGAGAGGTGAGCTGCATGTTGCCGGCACCAGACAAGATGGGATTTTGGGGATCTGCTCCTACAGGACAAAAATAGAAAAAAAACCATGAATGTCCTCGTCTGCCCATGCGCAATTATTTCACAATGTCGAGGCAGTAAACACAAACACTATAACAAAAACTGTTTCCTGTAAAAATTCAGGAGAGGAAGCTTGATAATACCTGTCAGACTGTCCTTGTACAGCTCCACCTGGCAGGGCAGGATGTTGGCCAGGAGTGTCTGTCCCAAGGCATTCTGACTGAGGACACGATACTTCAAGAGCTCCCAGGAGTCCTGGTGCTTCATGCAAGGCTCCCTCAACATGGCGGCCGTGATCGCAGACTTGCATTCGTCCGTACACACTCCTAACGGCTGGAAGGAAAAATATCATGAGGTATGGATCATGGGATATCCGCTAAAACTATCGTCTCTGGAATTAACAAAATGATTCTATGACCGGTTGTTTACAACATGATTCTGAAATCAGGTAAACCATCAGAGAAGCCAGTCGCTCCTACCCTGCAGGCTCTAGTGATGTCTTGGTAGACAATGGTCGAGTTGAGATATTGCGCCGAAAACTTTGTCCTCTCTGCCTGGACACATCCCATCTGTGTTTGTGGGTCGCAGTTGATGACGGTTTTGTACATCGACACGCACTGCTTCCCAGTCGGCATGTTCTCCGCTGGATAGAAGGACAGGAAGCCAAAGCACATCTCGTCAGGAGTTCCCTCCCCCCAGAAGGTGGTGGTGGCCTTGTCCGTTGATTTGAAGTGACACGTGGTCCTGATCACATCCCCAGGTTTGATCACGAGCGGCTCATCGAATCTACAGAGTAGGTAGGTATAACATAACACAGTATTGTTCACCGAATGAAATCGGTTTGGAGCTTTGGACTAATTTTTTTAAACTTCAATTGAAGTTTCTAAATAAAGTTCCAATCCGTAAGGATGTATTCCAAAAAAATCTGATGAGAAGAGTGTGAGTTGTGTAAATATTGTAAATAATGAGAGTTGATAAACTGTAAATACTGTAACCAGTAGAAGAATTAGAATGTAAATATTGTTATGAATCTGAACAATGTTCTTACTTGAACATCAGTGGACTGTCGTAGCTGTAGGCAGATTCCTCTGTGATGTATTTCAACAACTTGTTCTGGCGATGATGTTCTATGTACATGCTCTTGCCTAAAAACACAAACAACAACATCAATCATTCTCATCGACGATCGAGGTCGTCCTCATTAACTAATATTGCAGAAATAACCTGGCATCATTGGCATTGAGAAATGATAGTGAAGGGAGATTACCCAGGTAGTGCATGTGGTTGATGGCGTCAGTGACGTAGATGTCGCCCGTGAGGAGAGTTCTGGTGCACGTGGCCGTGCAGTCGGACGTTGCTATGGTGACGTCAGTGTAGGGAGGGATCTGCAGGTAACCTTGCCCAGTCATTAAAGTACCCAGGTTGTAGGGCCGCAGGTTAGGGGTGTAGTACAGGGTGAGTCCAGAACTGTCCACGAAGTCAGACCGCACAAAAGGATTGTTCCAGTGGTACTGGCGGCAGAATTAATGACGGTTAGCATGGAGGATACACACATTTAAACTGTCCTCTGGTTCCTTCTCTGTTTTTATAAACAGTTAGCCATCATTCTAGTAAGAAATGACAGTATCAGTATCAAGACATAAACATGAGTTCACCAAGTGAAAATTAAAGTAATCCGCAAAATAAATTTAACTTTTACAGTTGTATTCTAAAGTGTGCAGTAACGGTCGTCGGCCTGCTGTCTCATGATCCAAACCCAGATGTACAAAAATTTCTGCTTTTGATCTTCCACATCAACTGGTTCTGTGGATAATGGATTTTTAGACTTGCAGACGACAGATGGTGTATGTAATAGTAATTATTCTAATATTGTTGTTACAAGCACAGGGTCTCCACAAGGCTGTTGTCTATCAACCCTGTTGTTTATCATGTACACTGACAGCTGCAGAAGTACAGAGGAGAACAGCTTCCTCGTTAAGTTCTCTGATGACACTCCATCGTTAACTCTTTAGCAGACACATAAGAAAGATTATAGTAATGCCTTAACAAATTATGTACAGTGGTGCTACGAGAACTTTCTGGAAATAAATGTAGAGAAAACAAAAGAAGTAAACACAGACTTTGGGAGAATCAAAGAGAATTGTGTTGCTCCCAGTGTGATACACAGTAAACCTGTTAAAATTGTTAACCCTTTCAGGTACCTGGGAACTATTTCTGATTGCCAGCTAAAATTGAATTTAAACACCGAACACATTGCAAACTTAGACAATAAAGAATGTACCTTCTTCGTAAGCTCAATAGTTTTTCAGTTAAACAAGCGATCTTAGGCCGTTTCTACCAGTCGTTTATTGAGAGTCTTTTATATTTTTCATTTGTATGCTGCTGTCGAAATCTCTCTGTCTATGATGGAAACAGTGTAAGTGTGTTCTAAGATAATTGGTTTTGGACAGAGGGATTTAACGTCTTTTTGTGATCCACAAAGAGAAAAGCTTCACGCATTTTGTCTATACCTGAACTTGTACTAACGAGAGAATTTTATTATTAGGCTCAGGTAAACGATATTCCATGCCAATATGCAAAGTAACAGACACCTGAAATCGTTTGTGCCGTCTGCGGTCCAGCTGCTCAAACTCAGATGAAGTGTCAGTGGTGTGTGTGTGTGATGTTGTAGATGCGCACATGATTATTCTTGATGCAAGTTGGTCATTTGTTTATAGTATATGTATATAATATTTGCCTCCTTTCATGTGCTAACGTATATCTTAACGCTGCACCTTGAGGAGACCTTGTTCTACTTTATTTTAAACTTTACTCTAACTAGAGCACCTTCCCATCACTCAATTGCCCACTGGGACAAATAAAGTTTATCATTGTCATTGTCATTGACCAACACTGATTCGAATCCACTGGGTAAACGTACACACACACATGCACTTAAGCTCAAAAGCCGCCAGTACTTAAGCATGATACCTCACCTGTAGCATCATCCTCTTGTAGCCAGTTGCACCAACTTTGTAACCCGCCTGAGGAGACAGGCATTTCCCGTTGAGTCCCACTGTCCAAGCGCCGATGATGTCATTGCACCCTCCCATGTTGCACTCGAACGGTTCTCTGGCTGCACGGCTGCTGTGTTGCGAATCTATGATTGTAAATAATCAAATGCTTTGTCAGTGTCTATATGGTTAGAGAAATCATCAAATAATCAAATGTATTGTTTTACAATTAATTGTAAATAATCAAATCCTTTGTTAATGTCTATATGGTTAGAGAAGACAAGTTCGTTAATCACAAATGTTTCTTCAACTTACTATCAGGACACCCGAACAGCAGCATGTGGTGCATGACGTAGCTGTTGTTGATGATCGGGGTATTGGCGATGAGATGGAAGTCTCGAGTCACGTTCTCGAAGTCGAAGTAGGCGCACATGTAGGTGGTTTCTTTGGCAGGGACTTTGGTGGTGGGATGCGCAGCTCCATCTTGCGGACGTCGGCTGAAAGGAATGAGAGAGGGTAATAATGATAAAGCTGAGAAATGCTGCCGTGCACAGAAAGAAGCCTAGAAGAACAGCCACCAACAAACCAGTTTAAATAGACACTGGCAGGTACATAAGCAATTAGTTTGTAAGAATGTTTGAAGTCAGCACCTGTCGTCTTGAGCTGTTCACAGACAAGCTCGTCGCTCTTGCAGGCGTCAGCTATCCAGTCCTTTTGATATTTGTACGCCCCTCCTGCCGTGGGCGGCATTGGCTTCATCTGGCATTGCTCACTGTCAAGTGGCTCACAGATACCTGTCATTACACAGCAACAACTTTACACTGACTAATTAGCGAAGTTTGTACTGCAGTCGGTTTGTACCGTTGTATTGCATCCCAAATGTACAACAATTTGTACAAACTCACTCCTTGATGAATCTGTACATGGTGCAGAGACCTACCTGGATGCGTGATGCCAGTAGTTTTGTCAGGTGTGCTTCCACGTTTCCAGACACACCTGGGGTCCCCCAGCTCCTCGCCATTTGTTCTACCATCGTCATCAGAGTCTGCCCGACACAGGTCTACTGTCCACGTCTGCAAAATGGCCGTGAAGAGTCACTGACAGGGGGACACGTGCTCACCACATATGTACATATGATAATATCACCGGCAATATTTCTGGACACGTTTCAGTCGCCGAGTCTGTTCACCTGAAATACCTACTAATACAGTCTTACTACAGTCTCGACGACCAGAATATTATAGTGTGCTGAGTAGCGACCGTTTGTCGCAAAGGTCCTGTTAATACTTTTCCAGTATAATAAAGCAATGAAACAGCATTTTTTTAATGCTCGGAGATACGTACAACCCTCTTTTTCTCATATGTAATATAAAGACAATTGTTTGTCAAGCTGGTATTTGATGTCATACTGCCGTTTTCATGTGTACTGTAGGAGTCGTTTTGTAGAGTGAGTTCACAATGACTCACGTGATTAGCCTGGGCGAAAGCAAGGCCAAAGACGTTCCTGGAGCCGCCGCCCTGACTGTTTATATGGCCCACCCCGTGCCACAGGTAGTTGTCTTTACACGGTTGGGGCACCCGCACTCCGTTAGGTATAAAATCCTCGTAAGTCTTGTAGCTCCAGACACACGGCAGGAAGCACAGAAGACTCAGGACAAAGGTTTGTCTGAAACAAGATTGAACACGATGTCGAGAAGAACAAACTATAAAACCTTTATATACACGGTAAGTAAATAAGGTTAGTGTTTTAAAAAGGAAGGGCGGGAGGTAAATAATAATTTCAAATAAAGCTTTGTTATAAAGGAACAAAAATTCAGGTCAAGACGACAACGCAGGATCTGATGGTGAAAGACACGAATGACGGCAGCCATCTGTCAGCAGCCAACGAATCTTCTCTCCTTCATCTACTAAGCAAGGTTTTTCCCTACATTTCCAAATTTAAAAAAAAATGTTTTAATTTTACAACTTGTTGACTGATGAAAATGATTTCATTTTGCCTTGTCACCGAAAATGAGTAACTATCCAAAATTTTATACCTCTCAGATGAAGGGAAGGGGGTGAAAATTCTATTAACAAATTTCAAGCAAATTATTAAGTTGAATAAAGGGAATTAAATAAAAAATGTGTAAAAATGGCGTCTGATTATACATAATCTTTTTTTGGTGTATATGAATTACTTTTCTGCCTTATTTTCCCTCATTAACTTTTCATTCTTTATTTCAATATACTTTTAAACTGTTTATCTCTAATTCAATTTTTAAACTTTGGACTTGGCGACACTGAGAGGAGAATCAAAGTATTAGAGACCACGTGGCTGAGGAGGAGGCTGTGTATCTCGTACAGAGAAGACAACACCTGTGACTTGGTACGAAGCCCGGTCAACTCACATCTCTTCATGCCCTCCTCCCAATGACAGACACCAGTAGAGGACGAATAAATAAATACAAATATATTAATGTCAGGCGATAAATTTTGCTTATTTTCATTATGATAAAGTTAAAGAAATCAGGAAACTTGCCTCTTAGTCATCCTGAATGTTGTAGTCTGTGTCAGCTCCTGTCTTCTGCCACCAACGTCTGCCTTCCAGTCCGTCTCTCACTCGATGACCGTGCTGCCGAGCAAACTGAAGCTTTTGTAAGTGCCGCTTACTTTGACATGTCACCTGCCCTGATTTTATATTTATTTGTATTCAGGTCCCGTGTCTTTGCAGGCCCCCGTTAGAAGTGTTTGACGTAGGGTGGACAGGGTAGGTTTCCTGTGACCAGCTTTTCACAAAGTTCACTTTTGAAAGTGAAATTAAAGACCTTCTATTGCGCAAGTGTCGTACATGTTGCTGACCCACATACCCGGGACTTGTGTCAACACAGTCCCTCCGGGTGCTCGCACTGGTTAGTTTACCTCCATTACATTTTCTAGAGTTGGCTTGCCTTCATTTTCTCTGCCTTCAGTGTAGACTATGTTGTAGACTTTCAAGCAAAGTTGTTAAATAATGTTAAATAATCCTACAACCTCCAATAAGATTTCAGTACAACGGTTACGTCATAATGCGAGTGTTAACTGCCATTCTGTACAACAGTTTAAGAGAAAAATTATTTGTTTCCCTTTTTTCTTGAGCAGGTTTGTCAGTAAGTGTTAGACCACAAAGAACAGTGTGTTCCTGTTTTGTTTTGTTGTTTTTGTTTTTTTACCTGAGCTAACAGACAAGCTGGACTGTCATTGTCATAACAACAATGCTTTGCGCCAGTCCAGTGACCAGTGTTCAGGAGAACCAGCGTGTGACCCAGCACATGATGTACCCGGGTATCAGTCGCTGTATTGTAATGAACCGTGCAAGATGGCTGTCGGTGTACACGTGTGGTAGCTGCTCTGAAGGAGATACTTGCGATCAGGAGATTGTTTAGGGTCATATAGAGCTGGATATCAGCCGCCATCCTGGATTAGACTATCCACCACTGGTACGTACTGCGCAGGCTGCAAGGAAACGTTCGAAAATTGTACAAAAAATAGTCCGTGTAATATCTCTACAGGCAGTTGTGACAAAGGATGTGCTGCAGGGTACAAGCTAGCCTTGTGTAAACACTTTTGCAGCAATATTTTTCTATTCATGAGATATCGACATCAAGCAGGCTAAACACGACCCACGGGTACTGGCTTCTCAGTCATTACCCACACTATCTACTCCAGACCCTCTTGTAGGCTCAAGTATTCCAGAATTTTCAGAGGGTTTTTTAAATTGTTGGCTGTCATTGTTTGTGTTTATATTTGTGTTTCTGAAAATTTTGCTTTTGCAACGTTGTATTCTCTTACAACCAGCTAGTGCTGTGTCCCTGAAAAAATTTGAGAACTAGACTGCTGGGAAAAAATAATTTTGTAAAGCGTATTGAAGTTTGCCCATAGGGCAGGGATAAGGCCATATACAAGCAAGGTTTAGTTAGTAGTAGTAGTAGTAGTAGTAGTAGTAGTAGTAGTAGTAGTAGTAGTAGTAGTAGTAGTAGTAGTAGTAGTAGTAGTAGTAGTAGTAGTAGACGACTCTATCATATAACAGCAAAACCTTGCCATACCTACTCTGCCAGTGCTCAAAGTCTGTAAATCTTGCTGTTAACCGAGATAAATCAAATGTGTTATTTTTTCCAATGTTGTTGCAGTGAAAATGGTACTTTGGGAATTCTTCTTTAAAATTGTGAATGTCTGTCAATATTAAGCCCACTATTTTCTCCATTAGGTTTATTGTTACACAAGCATAAGTGTACAAATAAAGATGGCAGTTATCAGTATTCTCAAACTGTCAAGCTACCTAACTTGGGTTTTTCCCCAAACATTTTGATTCCCAGATTATCTGTATCCAACCAGTGCAGCAGGCAAATGATAGGCTCGCCAGTTGTCAAAGTCATTATAAGCAAGTTAACTATTATGGGATGGCTGGACTGTGAATTAGATTGAACTGTCATGATTGTGAAGCTAGCAGATTGTTGTCATCGTATTCAACAGTCCGTCCTGTAAGAATTATAAGTGTGGTAACTTGATTTTCAGCGAGTACTGTCCGACATCAACCAATCAGCCTGAAGAGAGTTGCCGATGTCTGACAATTGTTTATACCTGGGTCCCGTTGGCTGGTGTGTGTGTGTGTGTGTGTTTTGCTGGGTTTTTTTTTTTTTTTCGTAAACGTCTCAGCACGAGCTTGTATTACTGACTGCTGGCAGACAATTTTTTTTCTAGTTAACTACTAAAACGAGGCAGATGAGTACAAAGCTTCAGGTTTATTCACATTTCAGGTTAACAACTAAAACGAGGCAAGTGTGTACAAAGCTTCCGGTTTAGTCATAGTCATTGCTTAGGCTCGCCGAGACTAACAGCGGAGAACTTCACAAGAGGCAAAGCGTTGGTCTCGGCAGAGAGCAGTCCACCTGTACACGTCCGTGGTCTCGGTGAAGGTACAACTTCGGAAACGTTACGTCAGCGACCTTGACAGTCAGCCAAACCTCGGTTTGATTCATTTCAAGCTATGAACCTTGTTATGGAGCTAAAGTGACCAAACCTTGAAAACTACGAAGGGCTGCATAAAGGTAACTGTGACAGGCGACATAACTCAGGGCATAACATCGATGACACTTTAAACAAATTTTGGCCGCCAACAAGCGAGAGAGTGTAAACGTGTAAAGTAGGTCAACAGACAACATTGTGAGTAATATATGTATAGTGTAGTGGTTATGATATACACTTTTTGTTTTGCATGTACTGCGTTCGAACCTCCGGTTATTTTGTGTTTCATTAAGGGATTTTTTTTCCTTCTCTAATATGAAACATTCTCTGTCAATGCGTTCATGTAGACCCATTGAATGTCCAGCACAACTACATAATCTGTGTAAAGTCTTACCGATGGACATTTATCTAATCTCATACATTGATTAGACTCACATGTGATTGAAGCTCAGGTTGGGTCATTCCAGCAGAATTCGAGAAATAATTCACATCAAACTCTTTTCAAAAACTCACATAAAAATATACAGTGATATTCATCGCCATTATCATTAAGATATTTGTTTACACAAACTTACATTTTACAGAGTGTAATGTTCTTAATAAATATTCTTTTCCTAACCGATATTATAATTCATCTCATATCGAAGTTTACATTTTTTATTACAGATTTTTAAATAATCGAGTTGCTTATTTTAAATATCTATAAAAATATTTATTTCGTCTTGGATGTCCACTAGTCGTTGCTCAGCCCCACAGCCAGATGCCGGACACAGACGCCGTGATGGCGAGTAACAGAGAGGTGAGCTGCATGTTGCCGGCACCAGATGACCGAGTGAGATTTCTGGTATCTGCTCCGAAGTAACATAACAAACAATAATAGAATAAGACTTTTTAATAACAAATCTTTCATATCTCCGTTCGTTTTCGCTGTATCCATAATCGTAAGATTAGAGGCAGCTCACTGCTGATGAACACGGGGTTGTTAACAGAAAGACAGTTTCTATGGTGACAGATTGCCAAATCTTGCATTTTCCCAGAATAGTTAACAAATCTGAAAGCTTTTGAATATGTCAAGCACACTTTTCATCAGATGGGTGAGACTCTAGTGGTGTAGCCTGTCAATCATTGTCTGCTCATGCGCATTGGCTGATAGTTCAACCTAGAGACACCTCTCGATGTTAAACACACTTTCATGTAAAATAAAATTCTTATGAATTTTCTAAAGAGGAACTTTGACAATACCTGTCAGACTGTCCTTGTACAGCTCCACCTCGCAAGGCAAAATGTTGGCCAAGAGTGTCCGCCCCAATTCATCGTGACTGAGTAAAGAATACTTCAAATGCTCCCAGGAGTGCTGATGCTTCATGCAAGGCTCCCTCAACATGGCGGCCGTGATCGCAGACTTGCATTCGTCGGTACACTCTCCGAACGGCTGGAAGGAAAAAATAATTTGGGTTTGTCGGTCTGATTGAGGTATGGGTCATCATATATATATATACTAAAACGTGCAACAAAATGAACTATTGTCTCTGAAATTGAAAAAAATGATTCCATGACCCATCATCTACGAAATGATTCTGAAATCAGGTAAACACTCAGAGAAGCCAGTCGCTCCTACCCTGCAGGCTCCAGTGATGTCTTGGTAGAAAGTGGTGGACCTGAGAAATTCCGAAAAAAACCTTCCGCTCTCTTCCTGACCACATCCCATCTGTGTTTGTGGGTCGCAGTTGATAATTGTTTTGTACATCGACACGCAATGCTTCCCAAGCGGCATGTTCTCCGCTGGATAGAAGGACAGGAAGCCAAAGCACATCTCGTCAGGAGTTCCCTGCCCCCAGAAGGTGTTGGTGGCCTTGTCCGTTGACTTGTAGTGACACGTGGTCCTGATCACATCCCCAGGCTTGACCACGAGCGGCTCATCGAATCTACAGAGCAGGACAACATGGGGATGAAGGAAGCAAGTGTTACAGCAAAGTGTAGGAAGTTCTACAGGCTAATTAATCATCATAATACTAATGTGTATCAGTCTACAAACTAGTGTCGGCAACATTCAGGTGAAAACAACTGTCACCTTAAAGGACAACCCAAGTTAAAGATTTTATCTTTCTCATAGGGTTAAGTTCATTTTAAAACAATAATTCCCAAATTATGAGTATGCAACCATATTTCATATTTATTATATTTATATTTAGATTATTGTACTTGTTATAACTGGCGGAAATACCGTGAGATGTGTAAATATTGAAAATAATGTGAGTTGTGTAAATAATGTAAATAATGTAAGTTCTGTAAACATTGTAAATAATGTGAGTTGTGATTTGTGTAAATAACGTAAAAGAATGTGACTTCTGTAAATATCGTAAATGATAAGAGTTGTGTAAATTTTGTAAATAATGTGACTTATGTAAATAGTGTAAACAATGGGAGTTGTGTAAATAATGTCAATACTGCCAATACTGTACTCAGCACAAGAACTAAAAGTACTGTAAATATTGTTATGAATCTGAACAATGTTCTTACTTGAACATCTTCGGACTGTCGTAGTTGTAGGCAGATTCCTCTGTGATGTATTTCAACAACTTGTTCTGGCGATGATGTTCTATGTACATGCTCTTGCCTAAAACACAAACAACAACAATATCAACCATTATCATCGACGATCGAGGTCGTCCTCATTAACTAATATTGCAGAAATAACCTGGCATCATTCGCATTAAGAAATGATAGTGAAGGGAGATTACCCAGGTAGTGCATGTGGTTGATGGCGTCAGTGACGTAGATGTCGCCCTGGAGGAGAGTCTTCGTGCACGTGGCCGTGCAGTCGGACGTTGCTATGGTGACGTCAGTGTAGGGAGGGATCTGCAGGTAACGTTGCCCAGTCATTAAAGTACCCAGGTTGTAGGGCCGCAGGTTAGGGGTGTAGTACAGGGTGAGTCCAGAACTGTCCATGAAGTCAGACCGCACAAACGGATTGTTCCAGTGGTACTGGCGGCAGAGTTAATGATGGTTAGCATGGAGGATACACACATTTAAACTGTCCTCTGGTTCCTTCTTTGTTTTTGTAAACATCATCGTCCGTTAGCCACCATTCTAGTAATTATTGACAGTATCAGTATCAAGACATAAACATGAGGTCCCAAGTGTAAATTAAAATAATCCGCAAAACAAACATAACTCTTACAATTGTCTTCTGAAGTACACAGTCCCAATCTTTAACCTACAACCTCTTGCACCAAACCCAAATGTACAAAAAATACATAAATAATACTAAATGATTATCTACATTGTACTCACATCAACATAACCTTTATACATAGATCAGGGTTATCTTCCCAACCAAGTGATGGTTCCTCCGGACACTGACCGACACTGATTCCAAATCCACTGGATAAACGTACACAGACATGCACTCCAGCTCAAAATCCATCAGTAATTAAGCATGATACCTCACCTGTATAATCATCCTCTTGTAGCCAGTTGCACCCACTTTGTAACCCGCCTGAGGAGACAGACAGTTCCCGTTGAGTCCCAACGTCCAACCGCCGATGACGTCACTGCACCCTGCCATGTTGCACTCGAACGGTTCTCTGGCTGCACGGCTGCTGTGTAGAGAATCTGTGATTGTAAATAATCAAATACTTTGTCAGTGTCTATATGGTTAGAGAAGCACAAGCTCAGAGGTCACAAATGTTTCTCCCACTTACCATCAGCACACCCGAACAGCAGCATGTGGTGCATGACGTAGCTGTTGTTGATGATCGGGGTGGTGGCGATGATGTGGAAGTCGGTGGTGACGTTCTCGAAGTCGAAGAAAGAACACATGTAGGTGGTTTCCTTGGCAGGCACTGGGGTCGGCGGGATGCGCAGCTCCATCTTGCGAACGTCGGCTGAAAGGAATGAGAGAGGGTGATAATGATGAAGCTGAGAAATGCTGCCGTGCAGAGTAAGAAGCCTAGAAGAACAGCCACCAACAAACCAGTTTAAATACACACTGGCAGGTATATAAGCAATTTATTTGTAAGAATGTTTGAAGTCAACACCTGTCGTCTTGAGCTGTTCACAGACGAACTCGTCGCTCTTGCAGGAGTCAGCTATCCAGTCCTTTTGATATTTGTACGCCCCTCCTGCCGTGGGCGGCACTGGCTTCATCCGGCATTGCTCACTGTCAAGTGGCTCACAGATACCTGTCATTACACAGCAACAACTTTACACTGACTGATTAGCGAAGTTTGTACTGCAGTCGGTTTGTACCAGTGAATTGCATCCAAAATGTACAACAATTTGTACAAACCCTCTCTGTGATGAATCTGTTCATGGTGCAGACACCACCTACCTGGATGCGTGATGCCAGTAGTTTTGTCAGGTGTGCTTCCACGTTTCCAGACACACCTGGGGTCCCCCAGCTCCTCGCCATTTGTTCTACCGTCGCCATCAGAGTCTTCTGACACAGGTCTACTGTCCACGTCTGCAAAATGGCCGTGAAGAGTCACTGACAGGAGTCACGTGCTCACTACATATTTACATATGATAATATCACCGGCAATATTTGGACACATTGCAGTCGCCGAGTCTGTTCCCCAGAAATATCTGCTAATACAGTATTGCAACAGTCTCGACCGACGATCATTTTATAGCAGACGAGTAGCAGCACAATGTCGCCAATGTCCTGTTAATGCAGTTCCAATCTAAGTAAAGCAATGAAACACTCTTATTTTTAATTCTCGGAATATTTTTTTAAAATGCATAAAATCTTTTTTGTTGCATGTATAATATAAAAACAACTGTTTGTGAGGCTTGTATTTAATTTATACAACCGTTGTCCTAGGTACTGTAGGAGTTTTTTTGTTGAGTGAGTTTAAAATGACTCACGTGATTAGCCTTGGCGAAAGCGATGCCGAAGACGTTCCTGGAGCCGCCGCCCTGACTGTTTATGTGGCCCACCCCGTGCCACAGGTAGTTGTTCTTACACGGGTGGGGCACCCGCACTCCGTTAGGTATAAAATCTTTGTAAGACTTGTAGCTCCATACACATGGCAGGAAGCACAGAAGACCCAGGACAAAGGTTTGTCTGAAACCGCGAAGTCGATGAGAACAAACTATAAAACCTTTAAATACACAGTAATTAAATAAGTTTAGTGTTTAAAAGACAGAATGGGGAAGGCATAGAATAATTTCACAAAAAAGCTTTGTTATAAAATAACAAAAGTTAAAGTCAAGAAGACCACACAGGATCTGTTAGTGAAGGACATGAATAATGGCGGCCATACGTCAGCAGCTACTGGACTTTTCTCCGACATCTACTATGCAAGCTTTTCCTGATACATTTTAAATTAAAACAAAAATATATGTGTTGTTTCTGTATAAGCTCTTTATGTAGCCTTCAAACAGGATCCTTTACCTATCTGTCAAATAAGTGTAAATAAAACAACATTCTTTCAACAGACACCACGTGAGGTCTGTAAATATATCCAGTAATTAGAATAGGTCCTTGATTACAGTTTAAACAGTTCAGGTTCTAACACATAAACTGTTATAAGCTTCAGCTATGAAGCATCCACACTGTGCTCTGGGGGTAACACCAGAATATTGGAGTGGTTAAATCCGTTAATCAGTGTGTGCCTCGTATCTCGGATCAGACATATTGGAGACCAGCTCCTCTTCCTTCTCTGTTAGACTAGTTTCCACGTGAACTTCTAGAACGCAGGCAAAGCACTTGTTTATTTGTTTGTTTGTTTGTTTGTTTGTTTGTTTGTTTGTTTGTTTGTTTTGTTTGTTTGTTTGTGTTTTATTCTGTGCCAGCAACTAGGGCTATATCACGACTGGCAAAGCACAAATTCACTTCAGGTTTAACTCTCAACCTTAAGAAGAAGAGCAGACGATGCCAACTCTCGCGTTGATGGAGGTATAAAAGCTCAATCTTTAAGATTTGTTATGCTTTCATTTTATTGGCTGTAAGTCGTGTGAAGCTGAGGTCGAGGAACCAAGCCAAAAAAAAAAAAAAAAAACATGTGACTCAATAACAGATTTATAGCTCAAGATTGCTACTGCGGTTCCGGATATTAAACTGTAAAAAGGTTCGACAATACCTGACAGCCCATGAGGACACATGCCAAAAAAAAAAAAAATGTAACTGGAAGATTTATAGCTCAAGATTGCTACCACAGTCCCGGATGTCAAACTGTCATAAGGTTCGACAACACCTGACAGCCTACAACTTCGCGAGATGCTAAGAGTTGGTCTCGGCAAACAGACAGCAGTCCACAGATGTCCATCCGTGGGTCCACTGTGTCAAAGGTGTCGCCCTTGTCACTTTGCAAGCTTTGAACTAATCTATTTCTTTCTAGAGAGGCTGAGTTTGGGGTAAAGCTTGGGTACAGCAACCACTGTCGCCATGGTAATGTGCGGTCTACGTCACTGGCTGAGCAAGAGCCAGCGGATTGCTGCAAGTGGAGTGTTTTGTTTTCACTTGTGATTTGTTTTTCCCTTCTTTAATTCAATGTGAGCTATATACAATTTTTTTCAACAATATATTCTACTACTTGTGGACTGCTGAAAATTATTTAATATTGTATCGTCACTGGAAATGAGTAAATGTGCGAAATTCATACCTCAAGGGCGATGGGAAGTAGGTGAAAATTCGATTACAAAATTTCAACCAGATGGACATACGTAGTGTAAAATAAAAATGTGTAAAAATAGTGTCTGATTACACATGTGTTTGAATTACTTTTCTAACAGATTTTTCCTAATTAACATTTCTTCTTTATTTTAATACACTTTTAAACTGTTAATCTCCAACTTTTAAACTTGTTTAAAATTGAATTTGTACTTGTTAATCAGTAAAATATGGCTAGGTGAAGTGTGAATAGTGCCATAACATCAGGTTTACTACAATCTGTACAAATTCTAGTAGAACCAGTCCTTGTGTGAAACGTGGACTTAGCGACACTGAGAGGAGAATCAAAGTATTGGAGACCACGTGGCTGAAGAGGAGGCTGCGGATGTCGTACAGAGAAGACAACACCTGTGACTTGTACAGACCCCGGTCGCCAATTCACATCTCCTCATGCCCTCCTCCCAACGACAGGCACCAATAAATGACGAATAAATAAATACAAATATATTAATGTCAGGCGATAAATTTTGCTTATTTTATTATGATAAATTTAAAGAAATCAGAAACTTGCCTCTTAGTCATCCTGAATGTTGCAGTCTGTGTCAGCTCCTGTCGTCTGCCACCGTCTGTCTTCCAGTCTGTGTCTCACACGATGACCGTGCTGCCGAGAGAACTTAAGCTTTTATTGGTGTCGCTTGGTTTGACATGTCCCCCGCCCTGACAGCAGGACTGTTTTAAAAATTATTTGTATTCAGTGAATAAAAGATCACGTGTCTTAGCATTCAGTGAGTTAGAAGATTTTAATGTAGGGTGGATCGGGTAGATTTTATATGACCAAGCGTTCACAATGCTCTTTTTTGAAAGTGAACGTAAAGACCTTGTGTTGCGAAAGTTTCATACATGTTGATGAGACAAATACCTGGGGGCGTTGTTAACACCAGCCCCTCCAGGTGTTCGCACTGTTTACCTCCATTACATTTTCTACAGTTGGCTTGCCTTCATTTTCTCAGCTATGTAGATGAGTGTAGACTATGTTGTATACTTTTAAGCATAGTTGTTAAATAATGTTTAAAAAATCGGTACAGCCTCGAATAAGATTTCAGTAAAATGGTTACGTCATAATGCTAGTGTACTGCTTTCAGGCGATAGCGGTCTTCTCTCTCCCTCTTTCTCACACTCACACAAATTCTCTCACTCACTCACTCACTCACTCACTCACTCACTCACTCACTCACTCACTCACTCACTCACTCACTCACTCACTCACTCACTCACTCACTCACTCACTCACTCACTCACTCACTCACTCACTCACTCACTCACTCACTCACTCACTCACTCACTCACTCACTCACTCACTCACTCACTCACTCACTCACTCAAGTGAACGGCTCCTGAAGTACGAGATGCCGATGGCTATAGAACCGCAAACACCACCTTTCGATATTGTATCCAAGGTCCCAGTGGTCTTAAACAAGGAGAGTTAGTAGCCTCGTACATTTTACATTGTTTATACACGTCCCAACGAAAGACATAAATGAGTTTGGGAAACAAGGTTTTTGGACTAGACCTGACCCTACTGAGGTAGTATTTTACTTTTTGGTGATAACGATGCTGGAGTGTTATCATTTTCCTATGAAAATACTTGAAAATATCGATATTTCCAGTCCATTGCTGGATGGTCTCAAAATTAAAAATACAGAAACTGAATTACAAATAGTTTCTAGCTCTGTGTGCAGTTAGTGTGAGTGTGCAACATTTTGTATCACGGTGTGAATTGCGAGAAAAGATGTGGAAACACCATGTCCCCCTGTAACACCGGATTCTGTCCAGCTGGATATCGTTTGCTGTGAAAATTGTTCAGGAGAACCAGCGTGTGACCAGGGACGTGGGGTGAGCTCAACGGGTGGTGTACCCGGATATCAGTCGCTGTATTGTAATGAACAGTGCAAGAAGGCTCTGTCGGTGTACACGTGTGGTCGTTGTTCTGAAAAAAGTACTTGCAATCAGGAGATTGTTTAGGGTCATGTAGTGCTGGATATCAGCCGCCATCCTTGATTAGACTATCAACCACTGGTACGTACAGCGCAGGCTGCAAAGAAACGTTTGGAATCTGTACAGAAAACAGTTCGTGTAATACCTCTACTGGCAGCTGTGTAAACATTTTATCCCCCAAAATCTCTTGCCTTTTCTTATTTCACACATTTGATGTCAGATATCAGAATACTAATTACATTGATTCTTTTATTTACACTGCATTGAAAATGAGAAAAAAAGTTGTTGATTTAAGTCCTTTACACTTAAAAGTTTTTACAGAAATGTTCACGAAAATTGATTAAATTACATGATTTATGGTGATCAATGATTAGATAAATCATAGTGTTGCCGATGTCTGACACTTGTTTATACCTGGGTCCCGTTGGCTGGTGTGTGTGTGTTTTGTTCTTGATTTTATTTTTCTCCCGTAAACGTGTCAGCACGAACTTGTATTACTGACTGCTGGCAGACAATTTTTTCTAGTTAACTACTAAGACGAGGCAGATGTGTACAAAGCTTCATGTTTATTCACATTTCAGGTTAACAACTAAAACGAGGCAAGTGTGTACAAAGCTTCCGGTTTAGTCACAGTCATTGTTTAGGCTCGCCGAGACTAACAGCGGAGAACTTCACAAGAGGCAAAACGTTGGTCTCGGCAGACAGCAGTCCACTATACACGTCCGTGGTCTCCATGAAGGGAGCAACCGGAAACGTGACGTCAGCGACCTTGACAGTCAGCCAAACCTCGATTTGATTCATTCCAAGCTATGAACCTTGTTATGGCGCTAAATTTACCAAATCTAAAAAACTACGAAGGGCTGCATAAAGGTAACTGTGACAGGCGACATAACTCAGGGCACAACATCGATGACACTTGAACAAATTTTGGCCTCAAACAACTGACACAGTGTAAACATGTAAAGTAGGTCAACAGACAACATTGTGAGTAATATATGTATAGTATAGTGACTATTTATACTCGCCGCCGTTTGTTGTCGATGTATTGCGTTTGAACCTCGGGTAATTTTTTTTTTATTTTGCGATTTCTTTTTCTCTAATATAAACCATTCTCTGTCAAGCCGTTCGTGAAGACACATTGAATGTCAAACAAAACCATATAATCTGTGTAAAGTTTTACAGATGGACATTTACCTGATCTCATGCATTGATTAGACTCACGGGTAATTAAAATTTAGGTTGGGTTATTCCAGTATTCATCGCCATTATCATTAAGATGTCATTATGTTTACCCAAATATACATTTTTAGTGTAATGTTCTTAAATGTTCTTTGCTCAGTTTCAATATTATAATTTATCACATACAGAAGTTTACATTTTTAATACACTTTTTAAATAAAATAATCCACTTGTTTATTTTAAATATCTATTCAAATATTTATTTCGTCTTGGATGTCCACTAGTCGTTGCTCAGTTCCACAGCCAGATGCCGGACACAGACGCCGTAATGACGAGTAACAGAGAGGTGAGCTCCTTGTTGCCGGCACCAGATGACTGAGGTGGATTTGTGGAATCTGCTCCGATGTAACATAACAAACAATAATAGAATAGGACTCTTTAACAAATACAACAAATCTTTATGTGAGGGGGAAAATTGCACATAAGAAGGAAAAAAACGAAGTATTAAAAATACAAATAATTTCTAGATTTTTTTGAATTTCATATCTCCGTTCGTTTTCGCTGTATCCATAATCGTAAGAGGTAGAGGCAGCTCACTGCTGATGAACACGGAGTTGCTAACACAAGGACAGTTTCTATGGTCACAGATTGCCAAACCTTGCATTTTCCCAGAATAGTTAACAAATCTGAAAGCTTTTGAATATGTAAAGCTCGCTTTTCATCAGATGGGTGAGACTCTAGTGGTGTAGCCTGTCAATCATAGTCTGCTCATGCGCATTGGCCGATCTTTCAGTCTAGAGACACCTCTCCATGTTAAACACATTTTCATGTAAAATAAAATTATTTCTTATGAAGTTTCTAAAGAGGAAATTTGACAATACCTGTCAGACTGTCCTTGTACAGCTCCACCTCACAAGGCAAAATGTTGGCCAAGAGTGTCTGCCCCAAGTCATCCTGACTGAGGGAGTAGAACTTCAAGAGCTCCCAGGAGTCCTGATGCTTCATGCAAGGCTCCCTCAACATGGCGGCCGTGATCGCAGACTTGCATTCGTCCGTACACACTCCGAACGGCTGGAAGGAAAAAATATCATTTGGGTTTGTCGGTCTGATTGAGGTATGGGTCATCAGATATCTGCTAAGAATTGTAACAGAAAGATGATGATTTCACGGTTTGGCTTATAAATTAACTTCTCTGAAATGTCTCAACATGATTCCATGACTCATTATCTATGAAATGATTCTGAAATCAGGTAAACCCTCAGAGAAGGTGGTTGCTCCTACCCTGCAGGCTTTAGTGATGTCTTGGAAGAAAGTGGTCGAGTTGAGAAGTTGCGAAGAAAACTTGATCCTCTCGTTGTAACCACATCCCATCTGTGTTTGTGGGTCGCAGTCGATCACAGTTTTATAAGTCGACACGCACTGCTTCCCAGTCGGCATGTACTCCGCTGGATAGAAGGACAGGAAGCCAAAGCACATCTCGTCAGGAGTTCCCTGCCCCCAGAAGGTGGTGGTGGCCTTGTCCGTTGACTTGAAGTGACACGTGGTCCTGATCACATCCCCAGGCTTGACCACGACTGGCTGGTCGAATCTACAGAGCAGAGTGAGGTGGGTGGATTAATATGAGAAATTATTCCTCGCTGAGTGCAATTAAGAAGCCAGGGAGATGACGGAAGCAAATGTTACAGCAAAATGTAGGTGGCGCTGGTGTGTGACGCCATGATGACTAAACACCTCAACAAAAGCACTATACTTACAGGAGAAATCTAATCTTGATTAAAGTGAAGGTTTGTAATACTCAGGCCTGCAGTTATTTGTAACAGATATGATCAGAGAAGTAGAAATGTAGCGAGTGTCACGTGACTGTGCCATGGATCTCAGTTTCTGAGCTCATCAGATACCTACAGCCATTTGAGACCAAAACCAATCAAAAATTTCTCCGCTGGTCTCTAAATAATCTCCGTACTCTTGATTGCATTTTGCTAACTCACTCGGAGTCGGTTATTTATTCTTAATGTTGTGAGTCGCCTGCACTTGCAATACAACTTGAAATGCATTAATTCATATCCGGTCAAACAAAAGTACTCTACCTTGTGTAAAGACTGGAAATATGGTTAATTAAGTGTAGCGAATACGATAACTAATGTAATTAATGTATTTTGAAATTACTGTAAGTAGTGTAATTATTGTTTCTATCTTAACGATTCTCTTACTTGAACATCAGTGGACTGTCGTAGCTGTAGGCAGATTCCTCTGTGATGTATTTCAGCAGGCTGCCTTCGCGGTGATGTTCTACGTACATGCTCTTGCCTAACAATAGCAATAATCATCATCATCATCATCATCATCGAGCTATTTTTATCTAATTCACATTGCATAAAGGATATGAAAGATAATAATCTCAGTGAAGGGAGATTACCCAGGTAGTGCATGTGGTTGATGGCGTCAGTGACGTAGATGTCGTCCGTGAGGAGAGTTCTGGTGCACGTGGCCGTGCAGTCGGACGTTGCTATGGTGACGTCAGTGTAGGGAGGGATCTGCAGGTAGTTTTGCCCAGTCATTAAAGTACCCAGGTTGTAGGGCCGCAGGTTAGGGGTGTAGTACAGGGTGAGTCCAGAACTGTCCACGAAGTCAGACCGCACAAAAGGATTGTTCCAGTGGTACTGGCGGCAGAATTAATGATGGTTAGCATGGAGGATACACACATTTAAACTGTCCACTGGTTCCTTCTCTGTTTTTATAAACATCATCATCAGTTAGCCACCTTTCTAGTAATTATTGACAGTATCAGTATCAAGACATAAACATAAGTTGACCATGTGCATAGCAAGAAAAATTTAAGTCTTCGAGGTATCTTGATGCAGAGAGAAGGAATACCCGTTTCCAATCGTACAGTGGTAAGTCACAAAGGATTTTTTTTGCATAGAGTATCACATCCAACCTGCAATTGCATATACATTCGCCCACATAAAAGTACTCATACAAGCAGTCAGTCATAAGTACAATGCCTCACCTGTAGCAACATCCTCTTGTAGCCAGTTGCACCGACTTTGTAACCCGCCTGAGAAAACAAACAATTCCCGTTGAGTCCCACTGTCCAAGTGCCGATGATGTCATTGCAGCCTCCCATGTTGCACTCAAACGGTTCTCTGGCTGCGCGGCTGTTGTGTTGCGAATCTGTGGTTGTAAACAATCAAATGCTTTGTCAATGTCTGTATGGTTAGAGAAACAGAAGCTCAGAGGTCACGAATGTTTATTCCACTTACCATCAGAACACCCGAACAGCAGCATGTGGTGCATGACGTAGCTGTTGTTGATGATCGGGGTGTTGGCGATGACGTGGAAGTCGGTGGTGACGTTCTCGAAGTCGTAGTAGGCGCACATGTAGGTGGTTTCCTTGGCAGGCACTTTGGTGGGTGGGATGCGCAGGTCCATCTTGCGGAGGTCGGCTGGGGAAAAAATGGAGAAAACAGTTTAACAGATGTCAATTCAGCATAATTACATAGTTACTGGGAAAACGAACTTTGTTTTGCGAGAAGCAGACGTCGCAAAAACTACAAACGAAGTGTAGGGATGGTGAACGGTTGTCAAATTTGACCTGCATGGTAAGTGCACTTTAACGTACAATTGTTTGCATCACAGCTTGAGGAAAATATTCCACATTCTTTTATTAGAGTTGGTTATTACTTCTTTTGTTTACATTTTCCCGATGTTCATTTCCATTCATCTACCAATCATACCAATAATTCCAACAAAAATTCATTAACAATAATGTGTTTATGGGTAGATAGTCTCATAATCCAGAAGCCTCGTTTCTACCTCATGTGACTGGGATTCACATGAGTTTATTTGTGACAATCTCTGTAGTGATCAGCTTGCACATACCTGTTGTCTTGAGCTGTTCACAGACGAACTCGTCGCTCTTGCAGGCGTCAGCTATCCAGTCCTTTTGATATTTGTACGCCCCTCCTGCCGTGAGCGGCACTAACTTCATCTGGCATTGCTCACTGTCAAGTGGCTCACAGATACCTGTAAGTACACATGAACAGCTTTGTAACGACATTTTTACCATTTTGTTAAAGCTGCATGACAGAAAGTCAGTAGTCGAAACCCTTCAAGCTGTTCATTGGACGAACCTACATACAGAACCAATGAAAGTGTCCAAAAGAAGACTCTTGAACTCTTGTAGTTATCACGTGACAACACCTCCATCTTTTCATTGTGTAGAGATCTACCTGCAGGAATCTTGTGAAGGTGTCAAGACCTACCTGGATGGGTGATGCCGGTAGTTTTTTCAGGTGTGTTGCCAGGTGTCCAGACACACCTGGGGTCCCCCAGCTCCTCGCCGTTTGTTCTGCCGTCGCCATCAGAGTCTGTCTGACACAGGTCCACTGTCCACACCTGAAAAGGTTCGTAAAGAGTCATCTAATGTCTTCTTCACATTGCTGTATTGTGTACAACATATGGCAGATGACTGGCTCATGCAATCATAGAAAACCTCTACAGCTACTTTTCTGCTTCTTTTCTCTGTGTGAGGCCAGCAGACAGAAACATGAAGTCCACGATGGAACAAAGCTGCCCTGACATGACAGACTTCGTGTTACTTTTCTTATTATTTATTTCTTATTATTTTTTATTTGTTTTTTTTCATCATCCAGGTGTTGAATTTTCTTAAAATGGGTTGCACGTGTACTTTGTCTAGTGTTACAGACACAGTGCTGCTAGTGACTGTTATCGTGGCTGATGATCTTTCCACCATCGACCAGCACCTCCTCAGTTTGAGGAACACTAAACTCCTAAATTGTTTTTGACTGGAGGGATAACGACTGCACTGTTGTTGCTTTGTTTTGTTTACCCAAATCGTAACTGTTCTTTCAGAATACATTTTTGCTTGATGTAGAATAATTATAAAAAAAACACCAAGAAAAATAAAAAAGAGGAAAAACAAGAATATAAAATGGAAGAAAATTCCAAACGTTTGGTGCACGAAACCGATTAGCCGGATACGAGGGTCATTAAGAAATGTTTCCCATTGAAATCAGTCTTCGAGGAGGGTCATATATGTAAATGATGTCGACAAGTACAAAGGACTCCTACAGTCAAAATAACAACATGCTAGGTTCCCAGTTTGTATTCCTTCCTAATCTTTACAGCACAACAATTATCTCAAGTTTCTTCTGACCTAAGTTTAAAATGACTCACGTGACCAGCCTGAGCGAAAGCGAGGCCAAAGACGTTCCTGGAGCCGCCGCCCTGACTGTTTATGTGGCCCACCCCGTGCCACAGGTAGTTGTCTTTACACGGGTGGGGCACCCGCACTCCGTTAGGTATAAAATCTTGGTAAGTCTTGTAGCTCCATACACATGGCAGGAAGCAAAGAAGACTCAGGACAAAGGTTTGTCTGAAACCAGATTGACCACGAAGACGATGAGAACAAAGCACGAAAGCTTTACATACACAGTAAACACGAGACTTCTAGGTCAAGAGAGAGAGAACAGAATAATTTCAAATAAAGCTTTGCTATAAAGAAGCAAACGTTAAAATAAAAAAAAAGGCAGCGCTGGATCTGTATCAGTTAAAGAAGACAACAAAAAAAATATGGGCGCCATGCTTCAGTAGCTAATAAGCTAGTCCTCAATCTTGTAATTAAGCATGGTCCTTTCTTAGATGCCTAATATTAAAAGAAAAATACTTACTTTGAAGTTAAGAAACATCAGATAAGATATTGTAAATACTTTTCCTGAGCCCTGTACCTTAGTCAACAGGACAACAACATTCCTTCGACAGACAGGTGAGATTAGTATTTCAAACTTTCTCCAGAAACCACAATAGATTATAGGTAATACAACTTCATCCTCAGAAGCTGTTATGAGGATCACAGGTTAGTACAAATATACTTATCTCAATGTAAGTATTCTTAACACTCACCGACCAGCTGCTGTCATAGTGAACAATGTCTCCACTGGACTGAAATTCTTAGCTTTAAGTCTGAGGCTTCCTACTTGTGGCTTTATAGTCACGTGACTAAAGGCACGCGTGTACCCATCACATCCGTACCAAAGTTTTTACTTATTGCGTACACGCGTATCGGGTTGTTGTTGTATCCTGTTGTGGTTCAAGCAATACAGATTGCGATTCGTACAGTAAACAGAGGCACAGCTTACAAAGGAAATTAAGTCGTGTGAATGTGAGTGTGAATGTGAGTGTGAGAGAGAGAGTAGGGTGTGTTTTGTGCGTACGTGTGTGTGTGTGTGTGTTGTGCAAGTGTGTGCATGCGCGCGCATGTCAGAGTGAGTGTATGTATGACGTACATAAGGGACATGACTAAAGTGCGAACAATAATAATATGAGTAATATGAATAAGATATGTGACCGCTCAACATAAAGAAGCTTTTTGTCTCGGTGTCCGTCAACCATGACTGTCTCGTCACGATCAAACAACAGTAAACAACAGTAAACAACAGCAGGCACGAGGTCGTCTTACGCAGCCATTTCCTCGTCACAATGAACAGATGACAAACAACTACTCACTCATGTTTTATCTAGTCTGAGTCGATTTATTTCCAGACGGACTTAAGGTTCATGGCAACCTGTGTTGTAGTCGCATTGTGTGAAGCCGGTTGGATTGCTTACTAAGGTTGGATTACTTACTCAGGTTGGATTGCTTAAGAAAGCAAAGGGTGTCAAGCATCGTATACACAATTCTACAGCTCTACATATAAAGTTCTAGGGTTATAGGTCATAGGTCATAACAGTTTTGCAGATTATGTGACAAGCATCATGTAGTTGCCAGCTTCCTCCTGAGGGTGTACAGAAAAGCAAATGTGTTTCACGCCGACCTTTCACCTCATCTTTCTACAACAATGTCATTGACCGTCATGGACCTTCAGCCTGACCATTTTAACTGCTTCTAAATGAAGTGCTATTCTCCTCCCCCTAAAAAAAAAAAAGAAGGAATGACAAACAGCGCCAGACCTACAAAACAATAAACCTAAACAGCCAACAAAGGGTTGAGTACAAGTCTGTACAAGTCCCCCTAGTAACGGTTGTCATGTGTGGACTCTGCTCGCCGAGACAGAGAAGAGAACTCTCGAGAACAAGAGGCTGAAGAGGCTGAAGAGGCTCGGATGTCGTACCGAGAATACAAAAGCAATGACTAAACTAGCCATAAGTTTGTTTTTCAGTATTATTGTATTACTTATTTATCCAGTTAATGTTAATTCTTTATTACTATATCTATGATGTTTTTCATTTCGGTCATTACAATGATTTAAATTATTTTATTCACTTTCGAATGAATAAAACGAAACCAAATTAAATTGTATCTATTATATTAATTTATAACATTTTATTTTTTTATATTTTTTCTTTATATTTCATTTTAATATTTGTATTACTCTTTATTTTTGTTTTAATTTTTTTTTATTCTTTAGGTTTTTTTTAATCCCACATATACTTTTAGTTTTTTGTTTGTTTTTTTTTGTTTTGCTTTTTTTCGTTCTTGTTGTGTAGTTGCTCTTAAACTGAAAAATAGATGCAAAGTGAAAAAGCGTTAAATTATAAAACTGTAAAGTAGTATTTCATGTATAGAACACCGCTTTCGCTATGATGATTTCCGCAGCTCTTTTAAAATAGAAAACAATAAAATACAACAACATCTGATATGGACACTACGCTCTGACTAGTCGTGATCGTTGTCAGCAGCAACAGACGGAGTGGTTATTGTCTCCCCCTTGCACAAATGTTTGCAGCAGAGTTACTTCAATCAAAGTAAACTCCACTGAATTTTTTTTAATGAAAAATAAGTGCACTTCACATTTTGGTAGACACCTGTATGTATTATGATAATGTTGTTATATTTTGTTATGATAAAGTTAAATAAGTAAAGAGACTTGCCTCTTAGTCATCCTGAATGTTGTGGTGTGTCAGGTCTGCTCCTGTCTTCTGTAGCTCTTTCCAGTCTGTATTTCACTCGATGACACACTGTGGTGTGGTGTGGCTTGGTTGGACGTGTCACGTGTCCGGGTGGCAGGCCTGCTTTTATAATTCAGTGAATAAAAGATCACGTGTCTTTGCAGGCACCCAGTGAGAAGTGTTTGATGTGGGGTGACTGGGTGTTGCAATAAGTTCGGCTGGACAATTGCAAGTCAGTTGTAAAGAACTCATGTTGTACAAGCATCGTACACTTTGCAAACACGTGGTTTCGGTGTCAACACCATGTGACCTCAGTGTCAACACCATGTGACCTCAGTGTCAACACCATCAGCTCGAGGCTGATCTCTCTTACGTTTTCGTAAATTAATTCTCTTCTTGGTAGACATTTGTAAACCCTGTTGTGTACTTTTAACAGCTGTTAAATAAAGTTCTGACTAAATATAATACTATTCAGTACAACTCTCAACTACCAGTTCATTACAAGTTACATTATAATGTAGCAAGTGTCAAATACTTGTGTGTCACTTTGTTTAAAGCACTTCCTTTAATAAATGCTCTTAAATTTTTATCCCAATGATTCTCTATGACTAAGATTATCACGTGATAGGTTATTGCCCTAGGGCACCCTCTGAATGTTTCTTTTCTTTGAGCATGAACTCTGGGAAATTCCGGTTCATGCGTATTTTTAAGGAACGAGCGTTCCTTAAAAAGCGGAGGTTACTCGCGTACCTACACCCGACAGATCCTTAAATAGATACCCCGTCACCTGAGGCCAGGGTGCACTCAGGCCAGGGACAATACAGCCAAACCCACCTCATACATAGTCATCTGTCATGTGGTGGAGGCAGTCTTCAACAACAGGAAAAGCCTGGGATAGGTGCGGGGTGGGAGTCCAGGTGGGAGGCGGGTAGGGGTGGCTGTGACGTCTGCGTTACGTATGTTGAGACCACAGTCCCACGGTCTTTCCTCAGGGTGTGATTGTTCCCCACTTCATACCACGAGGGTATGGCGAGAGAGAGTCAATACTTGCTGGATTTCACAATCGTCAGCCCGTCTAGCTGCCCTGGGGAGCACTTGTCCTTTCTCGGTACACGCAGACCATCGTAATAATAACAATGGAGGTGTAAACATACGTACTATCATGTCCCCTAGGTCTAACCCTCGGCAGCGAGCCACATGTGACTCAAAAGTGGAACTGATGAGTCATGTTTGACGACACTAATGTCATCTCTGACAGCATTAATCTCATTTCTGACAGCACTATTGGTCATGTCTGACAGCACTAATGCTGACAGCACTAATGTCATGTCTGACAGCACTAATGTCATGTTTGACAGCCCTAATGGTGTGTCTGACAGCACTAATGTCATATCTGACACCACTTATGTCTGACAGCACTAATGTGTGTTAACCGGAACTGTTGTTCTGTCGTTGGTGGGGAACTGTTGCCAATCCAGTGACATGACATTTTACCTGGCAAGTGACTTCAATACAACTCAGCTTGTTGTGTATAAACACGAATATCTGTTTTATTTAGTTTTCTTGCTTTAGGTCATGTGAAGTGTCACAGAACCTTTACTTTCTTTTTTAAACCAATTACATAGTGAAGAAACAATTTAGTTTCAGTTTCCTATAATATTCTTGCTTGTTGTGAATTACTATTTCATTAATCTAATATTGTTTGTTCTTGACCTTGCTATAGCCAAAGCAAGTTACACCTTGTTTGCTCCCTAAGGTAGGTTCGTGTCCCTTACTTCGAGTGTCACACACAGAAAACAACACATTAACGGCAGTAAGAGGAAATATTATTGTATTTTTCTTGGTCCAAAAGAACATGTCACAGAGCAAGTTTCATTCCCTCGTAATGAAAGCAGAAATAATTCTATTGTACCCTAGGTGGTTAATGCGGGGTATGGGTTTACAGTTGACAGATCCTGAAGCCACTAACCCTGTCATTTTCTCCTTCCCTTCCCAGTCTTTTATTTTGCTTGCTCACATACAAAACACTATTGTTGTGGATATAAGCAAATGTGTTTAGCTTGTGGTGGGAGCCTGAAGACAGGGACACAGCATTTGTGAAGGTAGTCATTCACCTGTTTACAGACACCTGGTCAGTTGTGATCACGTGGTACTCAGACACATGTCTGTGGGAGTCCTGATGTTGTCTTGGAGGGAATCCACCACTGTTGTCATCATCCCACGAGAAGTGTTTACATCCCGTTGTACGGAAACACAAACCGTTCTCTCTGTTCAGCAAGTTCACACCAGAATTCACAGACCTATGCACGTCTGAACAAGAAAATCAGTTTGGTTTGGGCGCTGGATGTGACCTCTGACCTCTGAAAAACTGTACTGGCCTGTTTCCGACCGCATGTCTCACCACGACGAGGACAGGACTTATGTAAAGATGACATCTCACATGACTGGGCTGAGATGTTTGTGTGTGTGAGAGAGAGGCTGAGTGGAGTGTGAATGGGTAGACTTATTAGTGGAGCTCCTCCTGTTGGTGCCACACTGGCTGGAATGGCCGACACTCCTGTAGAATGTGCTCCGTGGTTTGTTCTACATTTGGTGAAGGTGACGAAGTTATTTATGTACAATGTAATAAATATAAACTGAACATTTATAGAACTCGTACGCACATATCTACACACAAAGAAACTTCATGTAACTTTACGACCTTAGTTTCATTAAACAAAACAAAAAAGAATTTTGTGAAAAACGGTTTTGTAGGATTTTATACAGGGTGGGCCACCTCAACATCGCCTGTCTACCTGGAGTGTATCACATGAGGCGGGTTACTTTCACGTAAGCCACCCTGTGTAAGGAACACAGTATTGTAAATACTTTCAAAAATATGGGGCGGCAGAGTGAGGACAGGTCAGGTTCCTGCGCTCAGTGATTCATTCTGTTTGTCGTCTGCTGCATTTGCACGCGTCCTTGTTTCTGTGGTTAGCAAGTCAGGTCACATGCACCATTTAGGCATGAATGGTTTTGAAAGGTTTTGTTGCAGGAGGAGATTACAGCTTCTTCTTAAAGAATTAAACGCTTATGGCGTTCAGAAACTGAATTCTAAGGATTTTGAAGTGAAGATGTATTCTCCAAACTAAAGTTACTTAAACAGACACATCTAAGATTTATTATAGCTATTTGTTGTTCTCAATAAAATATACTTTAAGAGCATCCTGGGAAATGTGATTCAATACGACTCAATATGATGAAAGTTGCTCCACCGTAGTTGCTCTTCCTTACATTTACTGTTCTAAAGGACCTTTAACCTTTGCGTTCATAGTCGATTTTTTCTCTTGTCCCATTTACCCAAACCCCTGTACCTGTCCTCCCAAGCCTTCGTTAACATTTTTTACTTCAATGTGCTTATCTCCCCTCGAGCTGCCGTAAAACGTCTCAATATGGCGATGTCGTAAACAGGTGTATATATTGGTTTCTCAGTCTCAAACAAAACTTGTATGTTGGGCAACAACTAAGACAAGGGTCTGACAATGAAGAGATGTTAACTTTGTTTCCAAATAGCCTGACATAGGGGACATGGGAACTTCCTTTTTGTTTATTTGTTTATATTCAAGAAATTTCCACAGTAGCACCGTATGTCTCGCTGTTCTAAATGTCCCGAAGCCTGAATATTGACATCCAAGTCTTTATGTCTGTTGCGTGTTTAGGCGAAGTGCATCATAAGAAAAATCTGTAATATTGTAGATACGACTAGTAAACAACGTTTTAATAATTTAGAGAAGATTAATGTATAATATTTCCAATAATTTGTATGTTAGATCGAAGAAAATAATGTAAAATGTTTCGGCATAATATTTAAGTTAATACCAACAGCGTCGTGGCGGGGAGAGAAGAGGCTCTTTGCGGTTCACACGGGAGATTTTGAATATACGACTTTCCGTAAATAAATTTAAAGATTAGGTTATGAGATGAAATAAATGCAAGAGATCCAATTTCTTCTTCATCCGGATCTTAACAGTTTTAAAAACTAAATCTCTGGATAAACATTATTGAAGATTTCTGAGCCCACGGTCTTGATGGGCCTTATTCATGATAGACGCCTGAAACCTTTTGTCATTAGGAAGGAAAAGTTTTGTCTGACTGTCTAAAGAGAGACAGAGATCGCGTGGGGTGCATGTCTCGGCCTCACCCACACTGTGCAGCACGCACTCGCGGCACAAACGGCGCCTGACACATGATCGCCCAGCAGTCATTCAGGGGAGATAATTAGCGGGGTTAAAAAAAAAAAGCCAAGGGATGTAATCAGCAAATACGGGGAGATCACTCTCCGAGCTGTTCATGATTGTCAGCATACGAGATCATCAAACAAAAGAAGCACACATGATGGGAAAATTTGTTTCCTGTTACCAATGCTTGAACGTGCTTTCCTGTGAGAGGCGGGGGTCGTGGTGGTGGTGGAAGGTTAGCAAGCGGCCGTTGGGTTCGAACTTCATGGCTTCAACCGCTGTTCTTTTTGTTGTGTGCCTGACCCTTGGGTCTGTATTCATGAAGAGAGGATAAATCGTTGTCAAGGCAAAATCGTGGTCACGCGTCGTGTCTCAGTGTCCAGGCGGTGTACACACTTTGCAGATGTTGCTGGCACCATAGTGACTCAAAGTCCTTCCAGGGTAAAGTTAAAGTAATACAGAACAACATCAACACCATCAAATGGCTGTCGTCTACATAACATTTGTGGATTTTGAGAGGGCTTTTGACTCCGTAGACAGGGAAACCATTCTGGAAGTTGATGCAGCACTACGGATTTCCACCAAAGTTCATTGCCATCATCCAGCAGCTGAATGAGAACTCGACATGCAAAGTGATCCACGACGGAAGCTGACTGACTGACCCCTTCGCAGTGAGGACTGGAGTGAGGCAAGGTTGTATGCTCTCGCCGACAATCCTCCTGATCGTCATAGACTGGATCGTGGTACAGTCGGGTGTCGACAGTGAGAAGGGGGGTTAATTACGGCTTACATTAAGGCTATTAGTGGTGTACGAGCAGCAGATGGCGTGTGTGGGAGGTGCTGTAAAGTGTCTTCATGTCCAGCAAAGTAACTGATGCGTCTGGCACGGGGCCCTAATTTTAGCTGGGAGAGCGGTCGTTAGGGAGGATGGGGCTAGAGGAGTTGAAAAGAAGCGGACAGAAACCAAAACGTCAGGCACCTGTCGAGCCACGTAGATAAGAGCTCGGCACTATTTTGTAATTTCGTAGGATAAAGTAAAGCAGACTGATTCTCTGTGTGTGTGTGTGTTTAGACACTGACGGGCTCGAAACAATGACCTTCCTAACTTGAGGAGCCCCAGTCCGGGTTGTAGTTTCGCTTCCGCACACTAATCTGTTTAAAACATCTTTTTAATCTTGGTTTTCGCTTTTTGAATAATAAAAAAATCTCCTGGCAAGCTGATTTCGAATGGCTTTCAAATAGCAAGATAAAATCTGGAAATATTAAACGGTCTTTACCGTAAAAACTCGAAGCCTCTGTGCACGTGTGTGAACGTGTCTCCCCGCTACAAGTGAAACATTCACGTGGCTTTTGTGAGCTGATAACGCACACGTGGCGGAAATGACACACACACACACAAAATAAGGTGACGCGACAATAAAGAGCGCACGTCTACCTTCGATCGTTGGTGAGCGGAAATAGGAGTCGAGTCGGTCGAGCGGTCGAGTCGGCCCTAGACGCCATGAAGCTGCTGGCACAGCATCGGCAAGGAAAGAGCAGTTGCGGTAGTGACCCTTGGCAAACATCCCCTGTGAGGCACAGACTTCCGCTCGGTGTTGACACGAACTGATTTTCCTGACCTCGCCTCCGGGCTTCGTGTCAATAGGGGGCACTTCAGCATCATTGTTTTCGAATCGGGGACACAGAACGGATATTGGTCAGTAGACACAGCAGTTAATAGTTTGGAACACTGAGGTAATTCAAAGCCATTGACTTCCTGTCTTTACGTATTTTTTCTTCTAAACGTGTGTAGTTCTCAGAAGTTTGTTTTTCTTGTCAACTTCAAAGAATTGAAGTTAATCTAGAATTTGATTTCCTGTCATGTTTTCTTGTCATGAGTCATTGAGTAATGTGAGTATACATAATGACAGAAAAACGGGACATATTTTAAATATAATACATTACCTGGAGCCGCCACTTTGCTTTTTTCTCCTCTCCCCCTCCCACCAACTTCAATCCCCATCTTGGTTATCTTTATACGTTTTCTAGTGTTATTTGGTTCCTCTTTGTGCTTTCTGTATTTGATTTTGTTCTTCGTTTAGTACGGTTGTTTGTTCTTTTATAGTTCATATGTTATTGTTTTCCTGTCCCTCGGATGCTGTTTATGTTTCCTTCTTGTTCTTAAGTGATAAGAGTATGCGCTTTATAAATTTTGAATTTTTTACTATTATTTTTATTATTATTTTTATCATTATTATTATTTAAAATAAGTAACATTGATAGTGGAATGATAAAATATGGGATGGAAGAGAAAATAGAACGGATTTTGCTGAAGTATTTACAAAGAAATATCTTGTATTTCGTTTCTGCGTTGTTTTGACTTAGTTGCAAGCTCGCGATTTGAGATGTTTTATGAGGAAAGTTTGCTAGATTGTGAAGAATTACTGAACGGATCTGTTCAACTTCAGTTTGAAATTTATTAAGTCTAGAATCAATCAAAAGAAAATATGCGTAAATTCAAATTCAGTGTCTCTTCGTCGGATTTAGTATCTCCCGCCAATTGAGGGCCTTCGATCTAAGGGAAGCAATTCATGTCAAGCTATGACACTTTGTCCCGTTTACAGTTAGCTCCCTTTACCTATTCACCGTGATTTTGGTCGATGGAAAAATTAGTAGTAGATCCAGACTCCAATTTAAAGTTTTGTTTTGAAATGAAAATGAAACAGATTATTAAATTAATACTACCGTCTCAACAAAGATTTAAAGAAAAAAATTGAGGCATGGGTAGTTACATATAATTTGACTAATAATGTCTAGATCATCCATTAGAGCGCAATATGACAATGGACTTGCCTATCTTACACAAACACAGGCACGAGTTGCACCACGTGACCCGAGTCAATAATGTAACAGAAACGTGAGCCCTTGGCCCCACCTAGTGTCGGTTACTACCCTGAATAAGGTCAGCGTTGCTGGTGTCGTTGGCATGTTCTCACTTATTTTGTCTCGGGCGTGCATGATCTTGTGCGCTAATTTTTATTTTATTTTCACAGCACACAAATTGTAAGGCAGACTGCTCACAACTTACAATATTCTTTTTTTTTTTTTTTTTTTTTTTGTAGGAGAAGAATTGTTACTTCCAAACCATAGGCTTGACTGAAGATGCACGTACGTGTGTGCATGAGAGAAAGAGATGGGTGTCGGTAAGGGATATATTTTATACTCATCTATTTTATTAGTGCTTTAGTGTGTTAAACATTGTATTTGAAATGTTGTGTGAGTAATGCTTTAGGTTCTATTTTGTACGCCTTCGCTAAAAAGCAGAATACTGAATCACAAGACAACCATTGAATCAAAGAACACATTTTTTTCAAAAAGGAAAAGAATGGCTTTGAGGTGCAAATGTCATTAATTATGCATGCGTGTGCATAGCACGTCTGCAGTCATGAAGAAGCAATAAAGCTCTTGTGTCATCTATTGTAACAAATGATATTTGAGCCGTGTTCGATTTTTTAACGGGTGGCCCCATTGAAAGTCAAGAAGCAGGAACAATAACTCGATCTGCACAAGAGAGAGGAGAAAAAATGTAGTTGCCTCCCTTAGACTGCATGACAACCTGCGATCAAGGGCTTTAAATGGCGCTCGGTTGTAACTATTAATAATGTAATTATCTGCTACGTTATCAGTCTCTGGGGAGGTTTTGCTTTCCTAGAAATGTTTGATGTTGCACAGGAAGATAAAGTGAGCTTTTTCTCGTGGCCTTTATAGTCAGTAAATGTCTGTATTACTTACTCAAACACGTTGCAGTGTCATTGTTAGAGATTGTTGTTATGGCAGTCTATCCACTCTTTCTGAGCTATCGGCATGTTAGCGTCGGATTTCGATCAGACGAACATTCCTTTATCTGTGTGCATAATATCTGAACGCACACAAAAGAGGCATCTGCTGGATGTCACAGCCCTGTAAACATCAATTTGGCAAATGTTATAAATATTGCCGACAATAGTTTTTTTTTTTTTTTAAGGTAAAAAGAAAGAAAGGAATCGATGACTGTATGTGTCAGTAAACCAAAAATAGTTACATCTGTGGCATTATTTCAAATATTAAGCTAGAAACTGTAGAGTATTGGCCCGCAGTAATTATCTAAAATGACTTGTAGGTGAAGTTGTGTACCCTTGAAAGGCACTCATTTTATTTCTTTCATCATCATCATCCATCATTAATTTGGGGACGTGTGAGTAGAAACGTCAACGTTTTATTCGGTAGAAGACGGGGTGCACAAAGAGAGTGACGTCACGTCTGTTACTGTTAACTTTACAGTAATGTCAGATTTGTTACATTTCAGTTTACAGTGGCGTCACTTCCGTTACAGTTTACACTGCCACTGTATTTGATCGCCGTTACGTCGCTAAAAAAGGAGGATGATATACACTTACTTCAAGAGGAGAGGCAAGTCTACAGAAGAAGTAGAGAAACTTCGCACCCTACACAAAGAAGGGGTAGAGAGGCTTAAACTGATGGGTGTCGACGACAATAAATACAAAGAACAAACACACACGCACGCGCAAACGCACACACACGTGCAAGTACCCGTGAACTCGTTTACGCTGACTGCAGCAGTCTATTCAAGAAGAGAACATCTTGTATAAAACTGTTCATCTAACGGCTGCAAACATTCTCTTAGCGAGGTTTATTTTAAACAAAATGAAAGCTGCTCTTGGGCAAAATGTCTTTGTGTTTAATCTGGTTAAGTCTCAAAGCTGTAAGAAGCCATAAAAGCGATTCCACTCAATCTCCGAGTAAATTAGATTGGGATACATTTGTTAACCCCTCGGGGGCAGCAAGAAGGAAAGAAGACGAGAAATCGCCGACACACTCGCCGATGCCGCAAAGGCCCTGTGTGCTCGATGCACAAACCTTGCAAGACTTCCCTGGATTAAAGAAAACCCTCAGATCCCATTGTGTGGTCAGAAGTAATGGGAGGGTTAAAAAAGATCCAGTACACAGTTGGTTTCCCGTAATGTCGACAGGATCTGTGTGTGGATGCTACTGCGATCACAAGCCTCGCGCGCAGTGTGTGTGTTCATTTTGTTTGTACTTTTGGCCTCTTAACCATGTTTGTTGTTGCATTATTTTCAGAAATGCACAGTGTGACTTCTGTTCTAACGGATATGCCTATCTCACATTATATCCTGTCGAAGGACACTTTAATTCCTTGCTGCATAATTTGAGCGTGAATACCTTTGGTGAGTTTTCTTAAACATCCCCTTGAAATCCGCTGATAACATCACGAATTAAGGAATTTCTGTCTATGATACACAGACCGATCCAAGTAAGCTGAATCACTGACACCCGTGCACCCATATTCGTAGGTAAGAAGCCCTTCAGAGGCCGTAGTGATGATAAGAGAAGGTAAGACCTTATTTATCCCAGAGGGCAATTAGAGGCCGTTCTGTATGGAAACACAACAACACAACAATACCACAACACACTCACATCCGCTACGCCAAATAGACTCTCATACAACCATGGGTCAGGCTTACATCTCATCGACATTTATTCATAGTTGACTCACATGGTCGAAATAAGGGACAGCCTCAATATTTGGGTCCTGCATGCAGGTACACAGATAGAGCTCTCGACAGGACATGTCTGTCATCGTGTAGAATTGATGACAATTTCAGGCAACTTAGAAACTCAGTAATAAGAAAATAAAAATCCCTGGTACTGGCAATGGCACACAATCTGCCAGAGTAGGGAAGTTATTTCATAAACACGTTTGTCAGTATGTATGGTGAGAAACTCGCTGAAAACAGAGTAAAATCCCAAGTTGTAAGCATTATTTATGCAGCTGTTGAAAGAGAAGGACTAGAGAATATCTTTGATTATATCTTGGCAGTACAGTTAGACTTTACAGTGAACGAACACATAACCTCGTGACCTGTTTCTTTGTAATACTGAGCGATGACAGAGAATTGTAAATACAGTTATTCACACACACACACACACTGACCGTCATCTTTGTCTTCTGTTACAGGATGAAAGATATCAGTCCTGTCCTGACCACCATCTGTAGACTACCCTGGTGTAGCCCCCGAGGCAGGGTGGGGCTGGAGACGAGGGCCGGCGGAGGTTGGCGGTATCAAGCCGCTGGCATCTGCAGTCCTCTCCAGCTATTTCAAAAGGAGATGGGCGGATGTTCTGCATGCTTAAAAGATGAAAGGGGGCAGTTTTTTGTGATGCGTCCTACCTGCTTATCACGTGCCCATAAATAATGTCGCTTCCTGCCATCAAACGACCTACCCTCCCCCCCTCACCCCGGCCCAGTACCCTGTCGCCCTCCAGCCTCAACGGGTAGATACAAGGTTTGTCGCTGATCGAGGCGGCCACAGAATGACCAGACACCTGCCCAAAGGTGAACAAAGAAAAATATTGTTCAGGCTTGTCCATTTACATGTTCTGTATGATTTTAGTTGTGGTATGATGGGTGAGGGTGGAGGGGTAGGATCCCTAAACATAGGGAAATAGAAAGTGTCGGGTATAGATGAAAATAAGCAGAGAGCTGAAAGAGAACTGATGGCGTTTAGAGTTGGGGGAGGTAAGTGAGGGTGTGTGCCTGACTGCTTTCGAAGTTTTGTTGATGATGTATGTTTACAGAGTGTTTTACTGAATACTCAACCTGTACTGGCCGTTGGTTAAAAGCAAAACATTTCACAAAAGTAGTCCACTTGTGCTCTTGGACAAGACAAAAGACGCGAACGTTTGTTTGTTTAAGATGGACGGGAACAAGACAATGAAAAATAATATTAAAGGATGTGTTTAAAAAAATAACAACCTCAACAGCTTCAGAAGTTACACTCCCTCCACCCGCTTCATGTATCCACCGTTTTGGAAGAGTTGTCTTTTTCTCAGCCTCGATTTAGTCTGGACGGTTGTGATGAAAGGCCGTCGCCGTCAAGCGAATCTGTTCTCAGGCAAATGGCGGCTCCGGCCGGTATGGCGCAGACAATGGCGGAGAGCATGGCGGCTGAGATTTGATGACGCGCGGCCTCACTATCGCGCCTCCACATCAGAGAGTCGGGGGCGACTAACACGGCACCATCGACCGCCCCATCTCTGTGCCCGGATCTGCGCCCCTTGAAGCGCCAGGTACCCGTGGCGCGCGGGGTATTGTGGGATATGCGGCCTTATTGCCGACAGGTTTTATCTGTCAAATCGTCCCATCTCTGGTCATCGTCTGGGCGGTCAGAAAACCTACACGACTGTCACTTTTCCTTTTAAGTATTTCTCTTTTGGGGGTTGTCGTGAAAAGGACGATCTCTAACAGGGCTGTGATGCTCTTAGCTGTATCCATGCTCGTTTCTTTTCATCCAGGCGAGGTTGGCGCAGGTTTTAGTTGTTAGTCTCTCACACACACACACAAGAACACATACACACAGTTCTTGCAATTGCACACAGGTGGTGCAGTCCACTTCATCCTCTCTGCTTCACTAGCTTGTTGATCGTGATGATCGATGGATGATTTCATGTCGACACAAGACTATTTCCAAGTCTGATCTGCTTTTATCACAAATTCTCCTCATGTCACACTTTGTACAACCTCATACAACATCTGTGAACAGATGCTACAGCCCTACATTTATCATTTGTGACTACTGTTGATTGTTCATTTAGTGGTCTTGCAAAAAAAAAAAAAAAATTTCTATGAAATTATTTTTTTCTGCGATGCTCGACAATTTATAAATCATCAACAATCAACGATCACCTGTCGACTTGTGACTCATTCTGGATGACGACAATTTGAACATATTTAGTAAATATATATCGGTGGACCTGCACTTCTTCTTTGAACTCCTGTCACGTGTGACTATCGATGTTTGACCTCCTGTCACGTGTGTGACTATTGATACTTAAGGTCATCAGGATTTGCAAGTCCTTCACGCGCCACGAACCTAATCCGCTCAGGTGCTTCAACAAAGCTGTACGTCTCGCGAGATTTACGAATTCAACGAATTCAAATTCAATTTGAGAGACGAGATTTGCGAATTCAACGGTTGGGGTGGAGGTGGGGTTAGGGGTAGGGGAGATAATTTGGCCCCAAATGGAAAGCACACATTGCAGCACGTTCACTTCACACACCCTGCAGTTCCGTTCTTGCGTACACCAACCTTCATCCTCGTTAATTAATATTTCTCTGGCAAGAAGCCTGCAGTAGTACGGAGGTCGGATGCGGCTCCATGCGAGCGCCAGGGGCACAGAATGCTGGCTGCTGTTTCCATTGCTTCAGGGAGGATGAGATGGGAAGTTACCCGCCCCTGGTTTAGGAGATGAAAACAGCGAAGGTTGACTCAACGCGATGCTCAACGATGCAGCAAATCTTTATTGCAATAAATGTGTTAGAATTAATCACGTGATCCTGGTAACTGTGTTACAATCGACCTCCTTGACGCATTTTTTGTGCCAGTAACGCATTCAGAACGGAACCTGACGCATTTTGTTTCCAGGGTGTGAAGTGGTTAGTCCTTGTAGTAAGAAGGGGGAGGACAAAGGCCACCAGCGGAAGGTCTTCATATGACCTTTTTTTATTGTTTGCCTCAACACTGGAAATGTCTTTTAGTTTTACTTTATATTCTCTCCCTCTCTCCTACCATCACCCAACCTCAGCAACCTAAAAAAAAAAAAAAAAAAAATTTTAACATTTGGACCTCATTGACCAGATGGGGGCACGCCCTTCTTACAAGTTCTTAAGAAGCATGCAAAGACTTTAGGCCCGAGGCCTTGTAGTAGTCGGCGACTACAGATCAGAGAGCGTGCGGACTGAGGACTACTCACACCACAGGTATGTGGACTTGTGACTTAGTGTCCATCCCGTCAGACGAGGACAGACCTGAAGATATCATCTGGCGGACGCGGGACGGACGACCGGCGGTCACTGGCGCTTGGCTTTTGTGGCGAGTACTCGAGAAACTCTCGACAATCGCAATCTTGATATCGAGAGCAGCTTCAAAAGACTGACGAAAATAGCGGGGGGAGGTGGAGAAGGGGGGGGGGATGGACGGGAGAACTGGGGTTTGGGGAACAATGAAGAAAGTTGGCGAGGTGCTTTCTAAGAAGCTTCAAGACACCATGTCACTTGACTATACAGACCTTGAATAGTCCAGAAAAAATATTAAAAATATAAATAGTCAAAAATTTGTCTTACATCATCGATGCTCGCTTTCACAGGTGGACATCTTGAACGTGTGATTTATTCACATCCAATGGAAAATGTCAAAATGTTACCGGTATTATTGGACGATGACATCGTCAACTCCACCACAACATGACTATCAACACGAGCAGAACGATGTCGCTCTCCCACCCAGCTACCCATCCACCCCTAATTCCTTCGACTGACGTGCACATCCCTCTCCCCCCGACAACAACAACCACCACCACCACCACATCCCGACAATGGGCAAGACACCTTGTGTGATAACAGCTCTCACCCACAAGCGATGAGAAGGAATGCTATCACCTAAGACTCATCGATATTTTCGTCTTTATGGGTTTACCAGCCCACCAGCTGAATGGTTGCAGGCGCAAGGGGAGGCAATAGCTGCAAGGGGAGGCAATCGAATAGAAGATCAACATGCAGATAGTCTCCTTCAACGGGTAAAACAATTTAATGAATTTCTCTTAGCCTCGGGTGGCTGGCGTGCTTCCACCACCAAATCTCCGTCTAGTCCAGTTCTTTTTTTAAATTAATGTGTGTCCTCGGCACGGCGATGTAGTTAAGATGATATCATCGGAGGACCAAACTGCTTTGACATAACGATAAACAGTATCAGGTAAAAAATAAACTGGAAGAGTGTGTGACAAAAAGAAGAACAAAGGGTGAAATTGCCTTTTAGATGTCGGCATTTGAGCTTCGCCTGAAGTCAGGTCCGTGGGCGGAGGTCCTCAAACCCTTCATCTTCTCTTCTCTTCCTCGTGGATTTCGTTTGATCTCTCAACACATCTCGCCCCTCACATCGCGGGCAAACCCTGCCACGTCGATGTTTAGAGACTCATGGAAGTAAACATGTGGAAAGCGACGATTGGCTTTAATTCAGGCTGATCACCGAACTACGAGCTTCTTCCTTCCTGACTCGTTTTGTGGCAGTTACTACTTCTGTTTGTTTGGCCTTGTGTGTGTGTGTGTCTCTGTGTCTGTGTGTGTGTGTGTGGCTACAAGAGGCTGTAGCTCACTACACGTGGATAATTTTAAAGATGTTCCACCTCCCATCACTACCTCCGATGCCAGTAGTTCGGGGAAAGCTTCAACAGTCCCTTGAACACATGTGATTTTGAACAGATTGTGACTATTTCCTATTTTGGTTTTCCTCATAATATTTTTACAATAAACTCAACACTTTTTGGAATGTTTTACAATAAACATATTTCACAATTAACATCTACCATTAGCTCAGTCTATTTAAAGTTGAGATTTATTAAAGAATCTATTTAAAGCTTTTGAGAAATAAGTTGATGGGTGCCTGTTGCTCCCTAGGGAGGAGGTTGATACCAAGTCGCACATCCTTCTGGAACGAGCCATTAAAAAAGTAAAAACACTTTTTTTTTTGAAATGTACTCAAATGGGTCAAATAATTTTTCCTTTAGTCTCAGGATATAATATATATCACTTTAAACAAAAAGTTTGAGGAGTTCCAGAATATTTCAAGTTCCAAGAGTGCCAAATGTTACTCGAGGCAAAAGTGTCAGTAACTACCTAACTGGTGTAATATATGAATGACAATGTTGAATTACATACAACCTTTGTTTATTTATAGAATAACAATACAAAATTTCATTGTCGCTCTAGGGCTAATGAGACAAAGCTGTAAGTTGAGACAGACTAGAGTAACTATAGTAATAAAAGGCTGATAACACTCTCTGTTTATTCTATGTCCAATACTAGTAGTCGATACACTAACAACATGTCGATACTCTACCAACATATCGATACATTAACAACATGCGGGTAAGCTCATGTATCCACAAACAGATGCCGTATTAAGAAAAGCAGGGTTTAAAAAAAAACTATAAAAAAAACCCCGAATAAAACACCCAAAGAGAAGGTGAGAGCAAAACAAGCCTGAACATTGTTTACAGACAGACACCCGGACAAGCATCATCTCGCGACCAGCAGTTCACCTGCACCACAGCTGGACTACAGGGCCCGGGCGCAGGGGGAGATGATCCTCCCGGTGGCCGCCTCATGAATATTCCACCCGGGACTTAGCCCGACACACCGGCCGCCCCACGTGCACTGCGCCTGGAGTTTGTCGCCTATGCGGCGATTATCCCACAAGCCCCTGGGCCTCATGAATATTCAGATGGAGGAGCTGGAGGAAGCGTTTTAATCCTTGATGAACACGATCCTCTGCCTGCTACCAGCGAGGCTAGTCCCGGATGAGGGGCTTCGATGAGAGGCTTGTGCCGGCAGATGGCGCAGACAGCTCCTGGTGACCTCCTAGTGGCAGTGTCCCACCCACGACAACCTCCACCCACACACACACCACTGCCTCGACTACACTGGACCTGCGAGTTGGTTGATTTGTTGTGATGTGTCAGTGTGTGCGATTGTCTGTTGTGTGAAAAAAAACCTCTATTTACAGGGGGTGAGGTGGGTGTGGGAGGGGTGTTAAGAACGGTGTGCACAAGAATTCAAGTACCAGACAAATCAGCGAATAATCAAGATGATGAAGCAACAGTGGCAGGACATCCATGCTATAAAGATAAATAAGATTAGCGAGTGAAGCTTTGTCATTTAATAAACTTGTCAATGTTTCGGAAACTTGACAATCTTTGATGTGTCGGTGTCTTGTGCTCCACGATAGTATTTGGTGGAAAATACGAGACAACAGCACCGCAAATCTCACCAACTACAGACTGCTCCCCCAGCATGGCCAATACAACATTCTCCCAGGGTCGTGAAGAAAGCCGTTTCTTTAGTCTGATGATCCACTTGCCTCTAAGTCTGTTGGTATCATCCTCCTACATTGCAGAAGGCCTCCTTGCTCTGGGTGGACTGAACGACGCTCATGAGGTTCCCGGGTTACTGATGAGTCAGCGAGGACCTCACCACGACATTTAGGACCACGTGACTGAGACTTCCCACTGTCCCAGTCCCCACAATTTTCTTTCCATATTGAAGAGCTTCAGCTTCTCCTGCACTAAGCTAAGCGCTCATCGGTGATTAATAAAGAAAGATAATTTTACACAGGTGGCGCTGCAAAAGCGCTTATTGGCAATGCTGCTGATTGAGATGCAGCGGTAACTGTCACAGCATCAGTCCACCATCTCAGCCACCACAACCTGGCTGACTGAGTGTCTTTAACGAGACCCTGCACCCGCCCGTCGTCTCCATTTCAAGATCAGTCCTCCAATCCTGGCATCTGCTTAACAGATTTACATTTCCGTCGTCGTCTTCTTCATCTGCCTGCGATTAACCAATTTGCCTAAAGTCCCTCTGGCCGGGTTTAAAGGTTAGTGGATCTCAGAGCCTTGAATGAAGCTAAGATGGCGCGTGGTCGGGTGAGTCGTGCTCACCACGCTGAAAGCTTGAAAGGCTCCGGTAACCAAGGAAACCGAGCTAGTGAAGCTGTGCCTTTTGGGCAACAAGATGAGGATGACCACCCCATAGTGCTGAGGTCTACACGAGTATAGTACATCCCCATGCACAAGTCAACTGTGTAGGAATTTACCTGGCTACAGGTGTGTTGTCAAAGCTCCAGTCAACCAGGAGGCTGGGCGTCTCGTGACCTCGCGATTTTGACCTCTTTGTTCGTGTTGCGATGTGTGTATCTCCAAAACGGAAGTTTGAGGATACACACTTATATTAATCAATTACCCGATTATCAAAAAAAAAAAAAAAAAAAAAAAAATAGTACATGGCAATAGTCCTTTCAGTTGAGATGCGAACCTGTGACCTAAAATGTTATCAGATCCACATCAGACTTTGTGCCCACAGTTAAAGGTCAAAGAGTCACCATGACAGGGGAACTGTTACTGTCAAATTGTTCTTCATGAAATGTGAGTCATACTCAAAAATAATTCAACACAGACTATCTTTATTTCTTTTTCTCTGTTCCTCTCGCTGGCACACATCCACCCGCACGTGTCCACCATCAGATATCATCGCTACCTACATCTCTGTTGGTGTGGCCGAGCTGTCAACTGTCTCCACCTGTTGCAAACCTTGCTGCTGATCCCACCCTTGCAGCCCCAGTGAACAGTAGCATCGATACAAAGTGCAGCTGTCTCTCCATGGCGGACTGATGCGCTCCTCTGGCTGCAGCTGCAACAGAAGAGTTTTAATTGCCGGCCTGTGGAAATCCTCTCAGCCGTGACTGAGTACTGTGTCCGCTTGGATGGTCTCCTCCACTGACCGGAGGATGACAGAGAATGTTTCACATGCTGACGCACACCAACTGTCACCAGCAGTTCAGTCAGGAATGGGAGAGCACCTACTAGGGGGAGATAATGATTTATTACGATGTAAGCAGCGGGCTTTAGAAAAGAGACAAAAAGATGGCAGTTGATGACAGGAGTGGTTACAATTCAATTTGCAGTTTACAATTAAATCCTCAATATGGTGTTGTAGTCTTAATAAAGCTAGAAATTTGTTGTAATATAATACAAAATATTCTACAACAGATATGCGTTCTGATAAATGTGTCGATAAGCAATTTCATCGTCAGGCTAAGCATCATAGGATGAAGATGTCTGCTGTCCATCCCTGACAGCGTTAAAGCGACACGTGACTTATAACTGTCATTACAGCCCTATGTCACACTGTCATCACTGCCCTATGTCACATGACTGTCATCACAGCCCTATATCACATGACTGAGGAGGGGTGGGTGTCTCAGGTAAGGGGGAGGGCACTGTCAGACTCAAGAAAGCGGCGTAACCTGACAAAAGATTTCTCGCAAAACCAATCAGTCGCCCACTAGGTGCCTCCTCCTCTAACAGGTGGTCGGCACAAGTATCCTGTTACCCTTCTGTTACCCTCCCGTTACCCTCCTGTTACCCTCCTGTTACCCTCTGCACGCGCGGCTAATCTGTGGCGGGTCCCGTTACCGGCCGGCATCACCGGTGTGTCAGGCCTGATGGCCGGCACCGTAACCTGCTGTCTCGTGTCGTGTGATGTCACGAGGGACACGGCAGTTACCGGTAACCGAACAGCACGCGACAAACATCGCTAGAAAGCTCCGTGTAATCTTTGATTACCTCCACAGACTTTCGCCTGATCCTCCGCATTCACACAGCGCCAGCCTCTCTGTCCTTAATTAACTTGCAAGTGTTTCTAAAGTGCCGAGTGCAACACAACCACTTCAGCCGGTTGCACTGTCGAGATGCTATCACAGCTGTCACGTGACAGAGTAATGTGTTGTGTCAGCTTAACTTAAAGGGGAAGGTGACCACGAGTGTTTTGAGTGTGGTCCGCCATTGAAAGACTAATTAAAGGAATTTTAAATTTAAACTGTTCAGGATTTCGCGAAACAGTGATATTATTTCAGTTGACATGTGTTTACAATAATTGATTTTAAAAAACTCTGTTTAATTAATTCGAATTGGACGAACATATAGTGGGGATGAAGCTTGCTCACGCAGGCAAAGTATTATATAATTAGTGTATGTGACGAGAGAAAGAGAGAGTGTGCACGTGCTTGTGTTGATATTCTATTGTGAGCGCTTTAATGTTCTACAGTGAACATGTGTCAATACTGTCTGTTGACACTTTGCAGTAAATGTCTGGCAACAATATTCATATACGAACATTTCCCGTCAGACGATAAAGGTGTATTGTGTGGCATTGTGCATCACTGGTCCACATGTGCAGGCTGCATGCATTGTTACAATGTACCGACACGTGCACGAACGCTCATCCGAACATAAACTAACACGAGGCGTGTGTGTACAATGACTAACGGGATCAGCCCACCCGGGGACCGCAGGGAGGGTACTGCAGCTGTCCGACTGCCAGACCTGTCGGGGGAGGATGTGAGAAGGGCGTGGTCTGAGGAGGAGCGTGGTCACGTGAAGTCCCAGTGTGATGCCGGCCTCGCCGTTAGTTGGGAGGATGCTCAGCTGCCTGGTTCATGTCCCGTAAACACAGAGGTGGCGCTTTCTTTAGTGCTCTTGTGGTTATTCAATAAAAATATGTACACTAATTTTATTTCCACATCTGTGTGTGTGTGTAAGCAGTGCCAACAAAGGCAGTGAGACACGTGGAACACAATCCAGACAGCCGAAACGTGATCGGCACGTGCAACAGGGTGCATAAGACTCACGATCTTGACCTTAAACTGAAAGACCCACAAGATATCTACTTAAATGAAGATAAAATCATGTGGATGATGGACTGCACCGAGACTGATGAGACTCCTGGTACAGATGCCCGTCCACCAGAACCAGACCTCGGGTAGACAACGCGTCACGCGTGGCGACACCCGGGGGAGGCTGACTAGTCTAATCGGCGAATTACCGCACCCGACTTTGAGACGACCTGTCGACGAAGACCCGAGATGGACAGTGTCAACTGTCACTTGTATGGACAAGGCAGGCCGGACCCTGGACACGCGAAAATTAGACACGACGACGAGGCGACGAGGGGACTGGCGAGGGCCGGACAGACGTCACAAACGACGTCAGCTGACCACACGTTCGATTCATGGCGGAGATCGGCTTACCTCTCGATACTATCACTGGGAGGGGTAGGGGACTACTTCGTCTGAGATAGCCGTGAAAATGGAGTTTAGTGACAGTCAATGACCCAAGCCACGGAGCTGTAGACAGGCCATGAAAAGGCGCCTCCTACCCACAACCCACCCACACACCCACACACACCCTCCTCTGTACCTGATGGAGGTTAGACTACGGGACACCTACCCTGACATTTCAAGATTCCATCAACTTGGCACTGACCCTGCTAAACACAAGCAGGTTTATCTGTCATCTCAGACTGAGGGGCGCAGTCAATCAAGGAGAACTGAATGTGTAAGATTGATTGGAGTTGATGAGGTGGACAGAGGTGTGGCTGTTGAGTGTAATAAGTATGTAAGTGTGTGTGGACATTTTTTAAACACCAGATGCTTTCACCAAGGCAGCAGAATGTAAACTTTATTGTTAACAATATTTTAAATTAAATAGTTAATTAAATTAGAAATTGCATTATAAATTATAGTGTAAGCTCTACTGTTAATTAAACTCTATATTAATTATATTACAAGCCATAATTATTGTAAACCTGTTGGTCTTATTGAATACAATGTCTGACTATTTGTGTCTTCATGCCCTTGTTCACATCTCACGTTTTCCTCCCTCTTTCTCTTCTCTCTCTCTCCATCCTCCCCACCTTGTCACGTGCTCAGACTACACAAAGCCTCGGCACAGCTTGCTCGCCTCGGTTCAGGTGATTAGTTTGTAACATCACAACTTTCTCAACACACGAAGTCAGCAGTGAAAAGTTGGTAACAAGAGAGAAGCCACAAGGGGCACAACTCAAGAATATTAATTAGGATAGTGGTGGAACGAACGTGTCATTAAGTTAATTATTAACAATTAATTATTATTATAAAAACACTTTCTGAAGTACACTTTGATAAGTCAAAACATTTCAATGACCAGATGATGTGAGCACTCACTCCTCGGGTATCTCTCTTCAGGTTATTCAATAAATATTATTAATTTTTTTAATTTTATTAATTTTTTTCATCTCTCTCTCTCTCAAACACAAATAGCATCGAGATGTTATTTCGTTCTTCAAAGAGACAAACAAAGTAGAAAACAAAGCCATAAAACTGTAGGCACGGGTTCGAATACCTCTAAAGAGGAGTGGAGCTGGTCAATTTTTACACAATGAAAATCCAGACCTGCCAAACTGTTTCAGACTGTAGACCTGTCTGTAGATGGACAGATGGGTAGAAAGGTGGGTGGGCAGTGGTGAAACTGTTGAAGGAAGTTCGTGAACTTTGCAAACCTTGCAAAACTTTGCATGTGTCGTCAACATCACCGACCCCTCAGCCTGTCACTACACCTGAGTCTGCTTACCTGTGTCCCTCCCTCGCAATGTTCTCTGTCCTCCTTCCTGCACACACCAAGGAGATGCATGACATGAAGTGGAAGGCTGGAGGGGTGGGTGGGCTGTGGGTGGTGGGTGATGACGGGGGGGGGGATGGAAAAACAAGAAGATCTGCTCACCGTGCTGATAAGCAAATGCTGATTACCTCCCTGCAGAGAAAATCACTGGCCGTGAAAACCGTTGTCCTCCTCCCTGTCCGTGTCTGCCCCAGTGTGTGGGTGGTGTCGGCCCCTTTGTCCAGACCCACTTTGTCTCCTGTCCTCTCCAGTGAGCCCTGCTCACCCAGGCGGTGCCAAGGACTCTAATCGCTTTAACGGGTTTGGTCTCGCGCACCCGTGCCACTAGACGGGTGCAGTGGAATGTGGTTAGGCCCACAGTAACTGAGTATTGTCAGCAACACGGGTAGTGCCAGTGGAACCTCATTGTTGTGGTGGTAGTCGACGAGGTTGGAGGTGGAAGTTGTGCCAAGTGACATTTATTTCATTATTGTTAAAATTGATTGAAAATTTTTAAGTTTTGATTTCATGTTAATTTTTTAAAATTTTACCTCTGCTCTGTTCGGCATGTTGCGCTGTATGTCGTCTGCTTGCTGCTGACACCTGAGGAGGGAATGGAGACAAAGGTGAGCATTGCTCAGCCACATCAAGCTCCACTCAACCATGCTACACCTGCACTCCATCACCTGGATATCCAGGTAACACCTTCTTCAAGCACAATGGTCACTACCTGTCACTACCTGTGACACCTCTCTGTCAAAAGAAGCCAGACGTAAGTGGACGTTAGTCACGTGACCGGCTTCACGTAGGAAACCAGACTTCACGTCCTGTTGACAGGAAGCAGCACCAAGTGGGACTAAGCTGCTCAGTCTTGCCACAAGCTGTGTGCCATTCTTTACTCCAGTGTTAGTTTATTACAAAGTCTTCACCTCGCCAACCTGCAAAGTACTTAGTCGCAGCTTTGGCTGGTGTTATGTATTCATATTACTACCTCCTGAGGACTTGGTCTTTGTCGGGGCAACCGCCGTTGACCATGGTTACCTCCAGGTAAGAAAGAAAAGTAAACAAACACCTGAGGTTGCTACTAGCCCAGTTTTGAGATGTTTCCATTGTTTGTCGCTAGTCTTGCTTTCTTACACATCTTCTTCGTGACCTTCACATAAGACGTGCTGATTAATTAATTAGTTAAAAGTATATCCTGTTATTGTACTTATGTACAGTTCGAGACTATGGTGTACAGTAAAAAGTATCGGCTTTAGTATAGAACATAATATGTATATAGTACATGACAACTAAGCGTGGGGAAAGCTGTTTGGAAGATGACCAGAGCTGAAGTTCTACTTGGGTGAGAATGTTGTCCTCTCTCAGGTTTACATCAGTGGAGCAGTGAGCTACACACATGGTCAAGTCTGACAGTACTTGTTTTGAAACTTTTATAAAACCAGATATCTACAACATATACATTTTTTGATAGGTCCACTGGTTCAGGTTAGTCTGTTTTCCTTTACAGGGTTACCACTTAGAGGATTCTTTATGTTCCTGAATTTTATTCGCAAGACTGCAGAGAAGATGACATGATGGAGGTGGGATGCACTCGTCATGATGGGGTAGGAAATAAATAAAACATTGAAATTGTAAAATTGCATAGTATCCCTATGAAAACAGTTTTTAAAATCATTAATGTTTTATGACATGTTTTTGTTTACTAGCAGTTCATGGGTAATAGTATCGTGAAAAAACAAAATGAATTAGCTCACCATATCTCTTCAATAAAATCGTTTAGCTACTTAACATACTGAAATAGGCATCCATTGTAAACTGACTGCTATGGAGATTGTAGAAATATGTTGTGATTTTTGTGCATGAATTGTATTCCTCTTTAAAAATAATTCAGAAGGTTGTTGTTGCTGTATCCACAGGCAGTACCACAGGACAAGCAAAAAGAAAATCAGAGAATACTGTGTGTGGAAGATGAACTTTTGTTGACCTCGTTGCGACTGCATCGTGGAATCCACGTGGATCCCTGAGAACTTATATAATTCTTTTTTCCACTTTTTTTCCATGCAATCTTGCATTAAAACTAGTTTTCTGTCTCTGTCTGTTGCACTTCAGTACGAGAATCATTAGCAGCATTTTGTCAAGAAGACAACACCAAGTGTAAGAAACAAAGAAAGAATCAAATAAAAATGTTAATCTGTGACACAAGACCGAGAGAACTGCTTCCATTTCAGGAAAAGGTAATGCGGGGAAAACAACTGAATGGTCAAAAAAGTCAAACCATCCAACACTCCAGGTAATTGCCATTCTCTTCTCAAAGACCAGTAAAGCCGTCGTTACAAACGTAACTAAACTACAACTCGCCACACAATGGCTGACGTCGTTAACTGTATCACGTGACCATTTTCGTCTCCTGTGTCTGTCACGTCAGTTGTTCTCGGTCTAACGTTCTCTGCCCTCGACTGATCGCCGTTTTTCCTGTCCGTGTATCTCTCTCACCCTCTCACGTGGCCCTACCCCGCGCACCACCCGGGGTACCTTGTCTAATTGTTAATATATTTACAGCGAAACGGGGTGGCGCTAAGCTCCCTCCCTGTTACCTCCACAGTCGTTGTTGGCCGTTGCCAGTTGGGGGACTAAAGGTCCGCCGTCGTCGCCATCGATTGACAATTAAAATAGGATTATGAGGCTACAACAGCCGCCATTCTGATGTCAAGGCTCGGAAAACTCTCCCTTTTGACACGTTGAAATTATGGCGGCTAACTGTTGACTTAAGAAGGACCGGGAGGGGAGAATGACAACTAGTAAACACACAACAGTTAGCGTAACGGCTTCCTTCATCGCCGGGGTCACCGCCATTGTCGTCGGCGCGCGCTGAGCGGTTGCGGGGCGAGTGTGGCTGCGTGCGTGTCTGTGATGTACGAGGGCCGGTGAGTGGCACATCGCACCTAGCGCCGCCAAGAGCCGAGTCACAAAAGACACGAGTGTCGCCAGAGGACAGGCCTTGAATTTGAGCAGGCGTCACGTGCGCGCGCTCACGCACCCGGGGATAACACGCGCGTGCACGACTTGCATAAATACGTACATGGACAAACAGAGAAACACAGTCGGACATGTACATGCACACGCATTCAATACACACAGGCATGTATGGAGATAAACTCACCTCCACACACACACAGGACTTCTACAATTAAACAAAGGAAAACAAGAATCCTACCCAGCTTTGAAATATCAACTATCTTGGCATCCTTCTTAATATTTTGTTGCCTCTGGTGTGGATTCTTTCAGTGTACAACTCGTAGATATCCTCGTTCAATAATAATGTAAAGATTGGTCATCTGACGGCGAAGAGGTTGTTGACAAGACAACCAACTGTAAACTACCTGGAAGACATTGTCAATAAATACCTACATTGCACAGATGGGGGAGCTTTTCATTACTTTTGTTTTACTATAAACCGCTTGGTTCACAGCACATTGTCAGAACAGAGAGCAGACCTCAGTTTTCCTAAGTCTGTGGCACCCGGGGTATTTCTGCCAAAAGCGTCTCTAAGTTGGTGTCAACGTTGGGACATGCGGACTATGGCTGTAGACAGCAGTGTGTCATCTACAGTCACCAACACGAGGAAGTCAGTCAAAAGTCACATCGTAGATACAACTGTAGATGCCTATACCCCCGAAGTGAAGCGAAAGCTTCATGACTGAAGACATATGACTTACACCAAAGGTGATGACGACCCAAGGAACATAAAAACGGGTACAACTCGACTAACTGTTGCCAGGTTGTTAATCCGTTAACATTCATTGTGAAGTGTAATGCGTGTCCAAGTCTGTGAGCAAATAGTCCCACAGCTGACAAATGTCTCCAGGTCCTGTGCTGGAAGTGTTTGTCCTCACTGTTACAAAGGGAGCAAATCAGGCTTACAAACGGATTAGGATTCGCTGGGTGTTTAGAGTTACCCCCTTTCAGTGGCAAAGCCCTCTGGTGGAGCTCCAGAACAACGGATCCACAGCGTCTAAGCTTTCGTGTGGAGTTAGCCAAGCCATACCCCGGGTAGTGAAGTTTGCTTCGGTGCCTTTGGGTGAGACCTGGGTTTGGTCAGGGCAGGCCACCCTTGTTTGCACGAGTGCTCAGACCAGAACTACCCGTATAACCTCTTCGGTTTGCACAGTGAGTGAGAGAAAGGTAGATCACCGGGTAGAACGGACTTCCGAGCTTTTTGCACCAGGGACTTGGGTGGTTCTTCGGGCAGTATTCAAGTTAAAGCCAACTTTCATGCGAGAGCAAGGTTTTCTTTTAGGTTTCTGGTTGGTTGGCTGGTTGGCTGGCTGGCTGGTTTTTGCCAGCAGTTTCGGAACATCGTGCTACTGCTACATGTTAATTTGTCTTCTAATTTATGCTCAGATGTCTTTTAAGGGGTGACTGTTTCTCTGGGGGTGACGGAGCATCCTAAGTGTCAGCTTGTAATGGCATCCCACTGTTTTACAGTAAACAAAGTTTTGATTCCAAAAAACAAAAATGTCGTTTCTGTCCCGTACTGCCACCTGCCGAGACCCTTTCCCTCGCCATGCAGCACGTGACGTGACGTGGGCGGGGACAGAGGGTTGTACTGGACACGAACGTCACACCGCGGATACCAGTGACCCATGACCTATGTGCATTTCTAACGATCGACGTTACATCATTCCCACAGTGCAACAGTTGCGACAAACCATCGTCAAACTAGCTCAAACCTAACCCCAGAGCTGACGGCCGATGGAAAGCTAACAGAGATAGACGACACTCCTTCTTCTTCTTTTTTTTTTCTTTTTCCTTTTTCTTTTTTTCTTTTTCTTTTTTTCTTTTTCTTTTGTTTTTTTTTTTTCCTGCTAGAGTAAAAGACGTAGGGGTAAGAGTAGGTGGGGAAAGGAGGGTCTTGATGTGAGGCTTAAAAATCGTATATATCGATATCAAAACGAAGTTGTAATAGAAAGTTTGGGAAGGACGTTCGTCGATAACAAATGAGGTTCATGATGACGAGTCTCTCTCTCTCTCACACACACACAGAGGAAAATTTACATTTAAACTTCCCCACCCCACAGCCCCACAGCCCTCCTGGCGCTTTGCCAACTTCATTTTGCCACCAGGTCGATGGGGACCTGTCTCTGAGATCATAAACCATGAGATGCAGCAAATCCGCTGGGTATCGGGTATCTCGGTGTTTGTTCCTTCGCATTGCAGGCAAACCTGCCGGAAGTTGCCGCCAAACCACGATGTGTGTGTGTTTGTGTGTGTGTGTGTGTGTGTCTGTGTTTGTGTGTTTGTGTGTGTGTTTGTGTGTGTGTTTGTGTGTTTTCGTTTATTTGAGGGTCGACTGTTCCATGACCTGTAGACCTTTTGTCTGTATGTATTTCACAAACCGTGAATGTTTTGCGCAGACTGTCGATAAATTGAGAAGATTGCAGTAAGATGGCGCCGACTTGTCACCTCGCACGGACTGCAACAAAATATCTTTTTCAGATGAGCATCTTGCAGACTAACCCTCCTCTCACCTCCACACCACTCTACTACAACAACATCAACAAGTATCTTCTAAAAATATTTCAGAACATTGACTTTCATATTCTGCAATTTATGTTGTTTATTTATATCTTTCTGTGCATTTACATGAAGAAAATTATAAACGAAAATGTGTTCCGTTATATTGCAATTATGGTTTTTGAGAAACTAACTGTGGCTTTTCCACACATCTGGGACACTCAAAGACACAATTTGACCTTACAGAAAACTCTTGGAGAGGTTGGTCAGAGTTTCACCATGCCAGTGGCACATCAAAACTGATGAGAATCGTGTCCACTCACAGTTCTCACAGGTGGTGAAAAAACATCCTATCGCCAACAACAAGAACAACAACAACCATATCAGACAGGACTCGGGGGCCTACACCCGGAATAGAGCCAATTGTCTCTAACACCCGACAAGCCACAAGCATCGACGGATTGTCTCCCATCCAGGGTAGCTAACGACCATTTTATTTTATTTTATTCTGCATGTTGTGGTGGCGGTGGTGGTGGTGGTGTGTGGTGGTGGCGATGAAAGAACGATGATGTATTAGAAACTTTGGTAACGCGAACTTTCGGCAGAGGATTAAGCTTGAGTAGAAAAACCAACAAAAAGTAATTGGCGGGAAGCGAGGAGTCGGAAAATCAATTGAAAGGATTTGCGTCCCTTAGTGAGGCGGCGCTGCAGTCGGCAAGGAGCGCCTGACCGAGCGACCGGCGCCCAGACCCTGCGACCATCATTTTCGTCTCTACTTTCACAGCAGACCTTGTTGGCGATCACCTGATAAAATTAGTTATCCGCCCCTGCGATTAGAAACCATTTTTTTCTTCTTTTTGGCATCGAACTTCTCTCGCCATAAAATATCCAGCTAACGATGCCTTGGTGGAGCTACGGCACCGTTAGAGTTTTTGTTTGGGATTTTTTCTTTTTTCTGCGAATTTCGGATTTCATTACTGCCGAATGCGATCGCTGGGCGCCGGATGTTGGCATACAAGATGACGAAAAATGAGAAAATATAGTCCTTTCAATCACGTCAGGTCGCCTGCAAAAACAGGAAACGTGGATGGAGACAGGGGTGGCCCTTTTACTACCCTACCTGTCGTGTCCGCTCCGAGAGGAAATAGAGCCAAAGAGATGAAACAGAAGATGGATTCTCACTCTCTGCGCTTCATTACCCACCCGAGAGTCAGCAGAGGGTGGCTTCTAACTGCGAACCATCACGGTAGAAGGTTTAGCACATGAAAAAGATGGCGGCGAGCATTTCACCTTCCTTCTCTGCATCATTTCACGGAGGTTCGTGTCCTCGATAAGCCTCATTTGCATAAATGCTTGCGGTTTTCGTGTCTGAGGATTGCAACTCTCTTTTTTCTTTGGTAGCAGAAAGCAATCATGTACTGTCCATCTCCTCTCCGAAACCGCTGAACCCTGTCTCCTAAATGCAGAGGTTGTGTCGTTTTTCGTGGAATATGTTATCAACTTCGAGAATAAATGAAAGTTGGCTCTTATTCCACGACTCATCATTAGCCCGGAACTGAAAGTATCCTGTCGAAAATGCACCCGACAAGCCTTTGACATCAGCCCGAGAATCAGGCTTGATTGTGCCTATTCGCCATAAAGCGGTTCGCAGGGGAAACACAAGTCAATTAGAGTTAAGAGACCGGGTAGACCGGGTACCTTTTTCATGTCCGACTGCCGGGCTCTGATCTCGTGCGTTTGCTGAGAGAGAGAGAAGGTGATACACACAAAGTGGGCAAAGAGAGGGAGATATACATTAACACTTGGATCGTATTCTTGGAGCGTTGTACCCAGCCAGGTACCCTACCCACGCTGGGTACATCGCCTGAAACCCTATATTCATGGCCTACCCGGAGCTCCTCAGTAAATAATTTATCGGTTGGTCGGTTGGCTGGTTGGTTGGTAATTTGGCCGACCGGCCGACCCTGCGAACAGGTGTCACATACAAAAAGTGGCTCGAGACGAAATCTGAACCCGGAGCCTCTCACTGCAATGATTACAAGCAAATGTTTTAACCACTACACTTCCGGGGCCTCAATGAACTCTTGTCACCAGCGTCAACGTTTTAAGTTCTGGAATATTCTGTTAGTTGTGAGTTGGTTTTTTTCTTTTGCTTGTGATATTTTCTTCTTGTTTATGATTGCGTTTACTTTATTATAATTAAAATTATTACTTGATATGCTATTGTGTTGTAATAATTGCCATCAGATTCCTCTCTCTTGGACCGTAGCTTACCTATTAGTTATTGTTGTCAAGGTAACGTAGATAACCGAGTGTCCCCGTGCCAGGTTTGCTGTGTCTTCCGTCTTTGGTAGATGAAGCTTTTTCACTGGGGGCTAGCTTTCTGGATTTATATCTCTCTTCTACCCAGCATTTAAAGGAAAAGTACAAATAAAAGGAGCTGCTCTCTGAACACATGATTCAACAAAGTGTAACAGTACAGCAATAATGATTTATTTAACAGAAAAAAATATGAAAATACATAACACAATAAAATGACTAGAAGAGGGTGTCCCAGTACTATCTTACTAAACGTACTTCCACTATTACAGTTTGTTGATTCTCGTTTAACTACCATTCGTGTTAACACGCAGACGAACACCAACTGAGCTCGAAGTCGTTACAGCGGTTGTGGTTCTGCCGGTCTCTCTTGTGGATCCACGACTGTGGTGAGGTGAGGTGGTCATGACGCAATGACTTTCTCCTCGAGGTACCCATCCGACTGTCCCTCGTCACACTCCGCTCGACCTGCCAACCACATCAGAGAGCGACGACTGCTCTCTCGGCGACACGGATTTGAACACTGTCCTGGTCCATGGACACACACACACGTTGTCTCTTCGGCGACTGCAAGGCCACCTACAGCAGCCGAGTGATCACCACATTGATGCGAAGCCTCTGTCGACTCCGGTGCTTTGTGGTGACGGTGAACCCAGCAGACCTCCTCTCTGTGACAACCACGACTTCTGTCAGGCTTGTCGTCGAACGTCTACCTGTCACAGGTAGTTCCAGGCCTGCTCGAGTAGTTCTTTGCTTTCTGTGGAGACGGTAGGCAGTCCTGACAGCCCCTCGTCACTGACTCGCCGGCTTGCTCAAGATTTTCTAATCCATATTTCTTCCTCCCGAGTCTTGTCCTCTTGGCTTCAGACTCGGTCTCGAAGAAAAAGTGAAGATGGCGATGGAGAAAGCAGAAGTCGTTCTAACTACTGACCGGCTGCTCCGTCCACTTTGACTTCGTGCCTTGAAGTGTAATTATTCCTGAGGTCAAAGGTGGGACCCATCTGCCACCTGCTTCAGGTTAAGTTTGATGTTCCAGGCTTTTAATGTGTCGCCACTGGTACACAGCAGCAAATTCTTTCTTGCTTTCGACTCACGGCCATCAGGCAATGTGTAAGGAATTGCATCCCTGTCAACTTGTGCTTCGTTTTCAAGCCTTACTTTAAAAAAAAAAAGACTTACATCACACCAGCAACACCCATTAACCCTCTACCCCCACCTCCAACCCCAACCCTCACCCACCACACACTTTCGTTCGTTGTCCATCCTCGTCTTAAAACCATTCTCAAACACCTTGGAAGAGATCAAGGCCTTTTATGTTCCTGGAAACCGCCTTGTTTTGCGATAAACTTCTTTACTGCTTTTGTTGCCGCCAGGGGGCGCTCTTAACGACGTTGGGTGCAGATTTGTAGACAGTGCTACGTCACAGCCTTCAAATATATGCTTACCATTTCCTCGGGCCAAAAAGCAAACTTGTAAATGTTGCTGGGGCTTTTATGCTGGCGAGGACATTTGCCGCCGTAACACCGGGCTAATCAGGAGGGGAGAGCACTCTCTGTCTTCGTCCTCGCCCGCATTTTAGGCAAATTCTTGGCGATAACCATCTTAACCAGTGCGCAGATGAAAGAGAGAGAAAAAATTAGCACGAGATATTAAGGAAGCCATGGCAAGATGGCCTTTGAGAAGCGCTGGAGTGTGACCAATGAGGATCTGGCTTTCTCTGGAGGGTGTTTGGCCGTTGGACAAGATCCAGTCCTTGGCCGTGTGTGCTGATGTCAACTTTGCACACGTAGCTCTAAATACTTAGCTCCAACAGATGGTGTCCACGCTTCACTGACTCTTAAAGTGATTCGCTTGATCGTCTTAAAGTGTTTCTAGATGAAAGTCCTGATGTTGTTCTGTTGCTTTGATACATTGTCACTGTAGGAGACTTGTTTGGCGAATTTTCTCTCGTGCTTTCCAGAGTGCAAACATTTGTGTGTAGTGTCGACAAGAAACAGCCTACAGTGATTTGCTTTAATGGGAAAGCCGGATTTTATGCAAAGCACTCAAGACTTCAGCGCATTCATAAACCGAAAATTGGGCATGCTGACATCCAAATAAAAAAAAAACAGCTGTGATTTGAATTTTGAGAAGAAGCTTACTCTCCACTCCTCCCATTGGAGCGGAGAAAAAATGACAGTGATAGACAAGTTGTTTACCTGACCAGGTATATTTGCGAAGACAATTGGACTTGGGGTTAAGGTTTAGTCTTAGCCGGGCAAAGGCTGAAGTGTGAAATCTTCCAATTGATTTAAAGTTTTTAAGTGTTGCGGGTTTTTTTTTTGTTTTTTTTGGTTTGGTTTTTTGTTTTGTTTTGGTTTTTGTTTTTTGCTTTGTTGTTGTTTTTTGCTTTTTTTTTTTTTTTTTGTTTTGTTTTGTGTGCTTGTTTGTTGTTTGTTTGGGGTTGGTTTTTTTTTTTTTGCAATCTGTAGCGGTGATATCGAACTCTGCTTGTGTTTTCAGGAGGTGTGGAAGAGAACAAGTTAGTTTATAAACACATGTTAAACTGTTGATGAAGTTGGCTGCTAGGTGAGCAATGTAGGTAAACTAGTGGTGACTACAGGGTAAGAGCGAGGACATGGTAAAGAAGGGTCTAGCTCTCCAGGGTCTCTTTGCTTGGAGCAAAATCCTTTGACATCTGATGAACACACTGCTTGGTCTTGTCGTCACAGTAGGACGAGTTGAAGACCTTTGCACACGGAAGTCACTTTAAACAGACCTGGTCTAACCACCAAACATCGCATCCGAGGCATTCTGTTGTCCAGTGATGACACCTAATGCACAGGCAAAACAAAAGATAAAGCATTAAACAAGAAGTGGATGTCGGCTTGACTTTTGTTAGTTCCCTCTACAGGCATTCCCAGACTTTGTGTCTAAGGATCTCCCCAAATTATGTAAAACTCAAATCGCCTCAAACTGGAGAGTCGGATAAACTAGCTGCGAGGGACTTGGAGGCTGAACCCCAACTCACGGCCCGAGAGGCTACAGGAGAAGTGCCCTCGGGACTGCAGCCCCTGTGAAGACGCCCGTTATTTCAGAAAGAGGCTTTTAGCATCCATTTCCTCTGAGGTTGCACGCGCTGCTGCACGTCCAGTCGTGACCTCGTCGCAAGTCACAACAAGCGGCCCTTCATCATCGGCAAGCAAGACCTAGGGACCGCCAGGGAACGGTAGGGAGGGGCCTGCTGTTTGATCACTACTCCGAGCAAGCGGCTTCTCGTCAAACGATTCGCCCGTTATCACACTACACAGACGTGATTTTAGAAACACACACACACACCAATCACATGCATGTGAACATTATCGCGCGCACACACACACACACTGCAAGATCGCATGCATACGAACATACATACATACCTAAAAACACATACAAAAACACAGAGGTCAAGGACTCGGTGTTAGGTCTCCGTCGTCAAGGCTTCAATCAATGGGAAAGCTGGGAAGATATATAACATACTGACACGTACCTGTGTACAAATGTGACGTCATGATTTTTACCCGTCTTGCTTGTTGACGTTTGTAGGTCTGTACGTCCAGAATGGAACAGTTGTTTTCACCCGGATTTGGAGTAGTGTAAACTGCACTGGGCTTTACATAATCATAAAAACAGAAATGCACACTGACTAGTCCTTTAAGCTGTGCTCGCGCTGTGTGGGATGAAGTCACATGATACACTCACCTCGCTTTCTCACAGCAAGTGAGGGCGGAGCAGAAGCCAACCGTCACCGGATTGACTGTCACGGTGTGAACACAGGTTCACCCACTTGCTCACCCAGGTGTCTGCAGGTGTGGGGATTAGCCTCGCTGAACATCGGCGACAGTTTGTTCAGCTAGAACTCAGGATGATGTCCGGAGTGGATCGCATGTGAACAGGAATGCAAAGTGTTTGATTTTTTGGGTGGGAATGAGTTATTTAGACGACACCGGAATAGGAGGAGAGACAGGGGTGGGGAGGGCTGCTCAGACATCGGTATGATCGCATGAACTAAGGGGAGTGGAGCTGAGCAGACTGAACAGAGGTGAGTGGGGCTTGGAGCGGTGGTGTGATGCCTTTAATGAAGCAGGGGACAGGGATATTTTTATTTTCATTTTTGTTGCTTTTTTGTAGGGGTATTACTTTCGTTGTTTGTTTGTTTGTTTGTTTGTTTGTTTGTTTGTTTGTTTGTTTGTTTCTTTGTTTGTTTTATATACTTTCACCTTAGCCCTAAAGTGCCAAACTTTCCAAAGTCACATATTTATTGGATGATGGCGATGACTGAATCTCGTCTCTTAAAGTAGCCGGCCCTCAAAGGCAGCCTCTTCCTGACTTCTGTACCCTTGTGACATTTAATGAAGGGCTTCATACTTTTTTTAAAAATGCGGATGAAAATATCATACTTTGTATAAAAAAAAAAAAGAAAAAAAAAGATAAAAAAAACTGTCTGAAGGAAGATCGCATCTGAACTTTTTCTCTTATCGTCTAGTGATTTTGGTGGTTCCTTGCATCATAATTCTTTCTGGCTATTATTGAAAATGTTACATTTCCAGGTTTTTTGTGGTTTTTTTTTTTTTGGTTAATTTCTTTGAGTACATCACTTCAGAATTAAATGTTTAAAATTTCCATAATTATTCTGCTTTAACCACTGTTATGAAATTAGCTGAAGTCGTTGTCTGGCTTTGTGAACAGCTTCGTGATGCCAGTTATCCTCGCATAAAACTCAAAACCGACCCAAAAATATTTACCGATAAAAACCTTTCATCGTCTGTTGACTATTCTTTCGACAAAGGTTTATTCATAGCAAATGTGCTGGAGATAAAAATGCTTGGATCAAAATGCCTTTTTGTCGATATTTTATGAACAAAAGCAAAGTTCAGCTAAGCTGACAAGGGGATGGCACATAGAATGTTTTCAGCTGTTTCTGAAATAAAGAGTCAGGGTTTTCACAATTGTATAGACATTTGCAACTAGGTCAGGTGGGTCGTTGACCTAAAATCAATAAGAACGCTGCATTGTTGACAAAATTTGTTTTCGTACTCATTATCTTCAGAAAGACAAATAAAGTCTGAAAAACCCGATTTGCGCTCATGCGTGTTTTCGGAATGAAGTGTTTGAAAATTGTCTGCGTGTACTGTGTAGTGAAACATTTCCACAATATGACAATCTGTTGCATCGCTTCCTACAACAGCAGTCTTTTTACAATTTATTTGCGACCACAGATGGGCGTCCACGCACGCACGCACGCACACACAGACTAGCGGGAGAAAAATCGCACACACGTAAGGGAGGTAACTGTTAATTACAGTTTACATTTGGCGAGAGACAAACTCCGTTTAAGCAGAACGATTGTTGTTTTGCATAGACCTGCTTGCCCGCATGGCTGGGCATCAGCCACAACTGGCTGACGCGCCACAGTGAGCCCACATCAATCGCCGCTAGGTGGCGCCACGCGCGCCCTTTCTGCAGGAATCCATTTGTCTCCCCCTCGGTGTGTCTCACACAAGGGCGGCGACCGCTCGCGGCAAAGCTGTTTTGCTAACGGTCTTATTAGCCTCGTTCTCAGCTTTGTGTCACGTCACGTGACGGCAGCTTCTACCCTAAACTCGTTTAGCGGTTTTTATGGAGTAGTAGGGGCGGGCAGACAGAGTGAGGGAATGTGTGGCCGTTGATTGAATGCACAACGTGTGTTGCGTGGCGTTTGGCAGGCAAGCTTTTCATAAGAATTAAAATCGTTTATAATTTTCTTTTTTTTTTCTGTCCCTCCCTCTTTAGTTGTAGCTAGACAGCCAGCGGGCTAAGTGTTTGGTTTGTTGTCTTCATCTTGATTTTCAACATGTACAGAATACAAGTAGTTGGTAGAAGGCTGGCGAAAAGATCAAATTCATCTTGTTGTTACATAAGAACTAATGCTAACTATATCAATTTTTTTTTACTGACAATTTATTTCCATTTATTTTGTGAGTATGCAATTTTTTTCATTTTTCATCTTCTTTTTTTTCTAAAATGTTAGTCCCTCACTACTTCAGATATTCATGCTTAAACCATTTTGTACATTCATTCGTGCTTGTTTTGGTATAGACAATAACCTAATATCATTTAAACACATTAAATCCTAGTGCAAAATTATCTTCACGTGGATGTCTTCTAAGATATAAGATACTCAAAACAATATCACAAATTTTAATCAATTCTGTACACGAAAACTTTCTTACTGGCTGTTAGAATGTAGGTCAAGCCATAATAATAATCATTTTATTATTAATATTCATAATCATTACATCAACAACAGGTGATTTATGGAGCATACACTCGTGCTCGGAAGGAGTTTGAGACAAGAACGAGACATGAACATAACAACAGTACTGATGACTAGTAAAACAGAAAAGAGACAGAAGAATCAGATAACAAAAACTAAGAGTTTCCGGTTTTACTTAAGAAAATTTTTTTTTTAATTAATTAACTGTTGACAGGTCATGTTGGACTATTTTTCAGTATCTTCAAGCTTCACGCCATGTTTTAACTCGGACTAGACTTTGAAGTTTATAGCGAAAACCATTTTATTTTGATTCACTGTTCAGACACCTACTCTTGCCTGCTAATAATTTCAACACCTTGTGTAAACCATAATCATAACCATGCTACAGTATACACCATATAGTACATGATGTACAGGGTACAAATAATGTTCCCCGTTTAAATTAAATATTTCTTCTCTGTACATTTTGATTAGTAGTTCAAATCATAGCTTTGCTCGCCACATTTACTTCCAAATAACTGCCACTAGAGTGACTAGACTCTAATTACATTTCATTAAGATATGTTATTAAAATTTATTATCAAATATAATAAATTAGTAAATAATAGATCTTTATTATGCTGTCGATGGCGATGTTTGTGTGTAAAGAGAAGTGGGAGAAGGAGATTTTTTTTCTCAACTTGACAATGTCACAAGACTTGTTTGAACTTTACTCCCTTCACTGAGAACTTTCAAAATAATTCTGTTGTATGCTTTGTGATTAAACAATTTCTTCAATTGATGTTTCTGTCTGTTATATGTGTACTGTGTAAATTAGTATCCATTTGTTACATGTATATGTTTTAATACAGTAATATTTGTTGTTCTCACTCACTTGTCGCCACTACACAGACAATGTAGACTTCTGATTTAATATCTTCTCACACAGAAACTGTATTTCTTATCACGAATGCAAAGTCGAGAAAACTGAATCCTGTCGGGTGTTGCATACCCGGTTTTTAGGCATCAACATTAATACTATCCCATTACTTACCTTCAATCAACTCTATTGACAAATTCTCCTAATTCCTTTTCTGCGGTGACTGGCAGGAAATAAAGTTTTTTTCACGCCCACAAAATACAATCCTTGAGTCCCTCTGTCTGATATGAGAAGACTCTGTTCTCCTCCATAAATAAAGGTGGGGTGGGTGTAACTAATATGGTGCGCGACAGGAACAATGGGGCATCGTGTTACAAGGGTATGCTGTCATACACAATCACACATCGCGGGTATTGTTCGTCGGTTGACAAGGCCCTCGACTGCAAACATCAAATACCTTCACTCAGTAACGGCGGAGTATGTACGGTCTGGATAGTTAGAAAAATAAAATCACCTTATTTGAATTTGTTGATTGCTATTTACAAAGATTGAGACAAAGATTCCTGTGGTTTTACTTCCGTTCCTGATTATCCGAATTTTATAGAAAAAAAATATGTGAGATTTCTTTACTCGCATGTTAGACAACACTTTCACTTCTCCTACAACATGTGATGACTGTTTATAAACAAGTTTTGTCTGTGTGTGTGTGTGTGTGTTTGCTTTGTTTAGTTTAGTAGTATGCAGTGTATTCATTTGTGTCTATCTTTGTTTGTTTCTTTGATTGTTTGTTTCTTTCTCTCTGTCGGTCTTTCTTTCTTTCTTTCTTTCTTTCTTTCTTTCTTTCTTTCTTTCTTTCTTTCTTTCCTTGCTTAGTTCTGTGTTGCTTTGTGTTTCGACATTGTTTTTCACACACCTTTGTGATCAGTTTTCACTGGGGGACACATCGATCATGACAATTTAAAATGAAACTTTTCGCCATGCAATGAAAGTGAATTTGCATCGACACCTCAGCTTAATGGTTTACGAAATAAACAAATAAACAAAGTATTGCTTACCACTCTAGACCCGACTGGCTAACATTTCTACTTCTCTATTCAATCTCTGAATTGTTTGTGTACTTATGGCATACACGGCCCTCTGGACATGTCTGGTATTTGAGGCATCATCTGTGAAACATCAGACAGGACGACTTCTGCTGATCCATCTCGGGTACATCTATGACGTCACAAAGTCAATAGAACGAGAAGCTTAGAGACAAGAGAGGACAATATGCATGCGTCGTTAGAAAGCCATTATCTCCCCTTTCCCTCCCCTCACCTCCCCTCCCATCCCCACCCCGCTAGCTCACACACACACACACCGCGAGCGCGCACACACACACATACGGAGTCAAGAGTAGAGAAGCCAGTGCTTTGTGTGGACCCTCCGTAGATAGGTGTCGGTTGCGTCCCTTGTTTGACGCGCCATAAAGTTGCGTTAAATCTCCTGAGCGGAGCGGAGAACAAAAAATATTATGGTTCCTGCCGCCCCTTCGCCCACTTCTTCCCCTCCCTACCTCTGAACCACCCCACCCCACCCCTACCTCGATCTGGCAGCTTCCACTCCACACTCGCGCTCGGGGAATTCCTTACGCAACCACTTCAAAGCAGGCGAGGGCAGCAGTCCGCAGCAGACGAGAGCCTCTCTGTTTGATTAGTCACACGGCCGGCGCACTCATCTCCTCCTCCATCCCTTCCCCCTCCACTCCATCCACTCCACCCCTAAGCAAGCGCAGACTGAGGGAAGGGAGGGAGGCTGGAGTCGGGGAAGGGAACCTACATGAAGATCCCTATCGCGTTCCAGCTGAGAAGCCACAACAGTCGGCAACCGTTGCGAGCAGTGAGATGATCCTTTGATGTGCGAGCGCCATCATACTTTCAGCCTATCAGTTTCTTATACTTTGAGCGAGGAACTCTGGAGGAAAGAGTGTGTGTGTGTGTGTGTGCGCATGTGTGTGTGCGTGTGTGTGTGTGTGCGCGCGCGTGCGCGTGCGCGTTGCGTATTTTTAGCGGGATGAGGATTGAATACCGCCATGTGGTGGACGAGGGGGAGAGGGACAGTACTAACCCCCATGTTGAGAGGACGCATTTTGTGATAAGTGACAAAAATGTGCGATTCTCGGAAGGTTTCAGGCTGTGAGCCCTACTTCGCGTGTGGGCGTCACCATATTTGAAAAGGGCATAGATCATTTTTCCCTCGGCGGCTTTTGACTAAGGGGGGGGGGGGGTCCGCTTCATAGGGGCTTTCTAACGCGCATATCGCTCGTTCACAAGTATGTTAGTCTGCGTGTATTTGGAGACAGCCAGAAAGCATACTTATATTATCAAGCATCTACTATCAAAACCAATTGTCCATTCGTATGCGGTGTCTGCGCGAAAACGGAAATGCCGAAAATGGACTTTGCTTTTAACTTAAGCATCATTCAGTTTGTTGTATGTTTTTGAGCAAAAAAAATATGTAACAGTTATATCGCCAATCGATCTGTGTATGCCTCTTCTAAAGATACTTTTTTAAAGTAAGTTTCAGATTCAATATTCTTCAGCAAAGATATTTTTTCAAGCTGTTATCCTTGCTGTTTGAATGATGTTTCTTCTAATAGCCTCATTTCGACTGATTTCTGCGTTTCTCTATCGGACCGTTACATGCAAATGCACTTTTTCGCGCAATAATAAACATTGGTGCACACATCAGTTGAAGCAGTAAAGCAAAGTTGAGTCTTGTATAAAATATAGCTTAAAGGTCATCAACTGACACTAGGAGAAATTTTTTTTTCTTTTTCCGTACTAACGAGGGTCCATAAAGGTAATGCGACTACAAAAACTCTATTCAAGAAATTAGTTTATATGCAAGTGACCTTAAAGGAATGTGTTAAAGGCACAATTAAAAAGGGACTATTCCTCTTCCATTTTTTTAAGTTAATACCTATTCATACTTATTGGGGATTTCACCATGGCAAGATAGGTCACAATGTCCTCCCGTTGCCTCCATGCACAAGGCCATGCGGCAGAAGGTAGATCAGCACACACCTACTTGCATGACGAGGTCATAGTTCACAGTTTATGAACGTTTGCCTCATAAAGTCATCTTCCTGCTTCGCTTTGCTGGGCGTTGTTGTGTCTCACTGCTGTCTACGGGGCAGCGGGACACAGTGTTTAGAACTTCTATCGATCAACTTACAAATTATTTTTTCTGGACTGACATTCACGCGAGATGACTTCACCAGAAGAAATTTGTTTTTATTCTTCTATTTTGTCAGGCACGTTGGGTTTCAGAACATACAAAGAAATAGTACACTGTAAAAAACTAAGCAGTCCTAATGAGAAAAAAAACATAATTGTTTTGTAAAGCAAATAATTTTTTTCAATCTTCTTCAAACAAAAATTACAACCATGATTAATTTTAGTAGTGACAGTTTTTAATTATTTAAACGGTTTTGAGCAAGCCCAACGTACGCCGCTTCATTAAGCAAAATAATATAAATCCTGATGTTCAGATCTGTGTGTGCTGTGTGACCAGACATAGGAGTTTTTTTTTGTGAGTGCGTTTATTATGTTTATTTTTCTGTTTTCCCATTGTATATAATAATGGTTGTACGTTTTCCAAGTCACGACTTTTTCTATAAATTTGTTTATTAGTTTCCTAGTTGACATTTTTTTCTATTTTTCGTTTATTTATTTTTTAATGGTGCACAGCACTGAAACTAAGATTGTCACCACTGCTGTCATCTGGAACAAACTTGAGATAATCTTTTTCTCGTCTTTCTCTCTCTTTCTCTGTCTCTATTTCTCTCGTTCCCTCGCGAGCTTGCTTTCTCTGTTATGAAAAAAAAGTGCGTTTTCAAGCCACAAAAGAGTCATTAACAATTTTGAAACAGAATGCAAATGAAGGTTTCTAACAGTTAAAGGATAATCGTGGCGAAAGTCTTAAACGCGTAGTCCTCGGCGCGCCACTGTGAGGGGGTTGAGTCTAATCACAAAGAACCAGTCGGTGCCGGGAATACCTCTTTAAATTAACAAGTGGGAAGAAGGAGCAACTGGTTACGCTGTTCTTTTTGTTTCCCTCAATTTTTCCCCTCTTTTTCTTGTCTTTTATGCTGTGTTTTCAAGGGATAGAGAGCGATAAGCATCCTTCATTAATGTGCAGTTTTTCTGCACTGATCTTCTGGTACTCAGTTGCCGAGGGCCGTCACAATCCATAGCGCGTAGTTTCTCGTTAATATTACATTGAGACTCGACGTGCGACGATTGGTGTCGGAGCCATCTAATCTCGCGGAAAGTGGACGTCGCCGGTTCTTTATCGTCGAGCGGGGGGGGCTCGGGGTTGCCATCGTGGCGAGATGGTTGCTCGGCGAGAAGCGCTAACAAACGCAGTGACAATCGCGATGGCAATCGTAATTTCGGTCTCGCAGTGTTGGCAGAGATAGCTGGGAGTAAATAACAGTTCTGGCTGCGTCGTAGACACACGCAAACATCTGTCTCGGCGAAGTATGTGATCAGATTCTACAACGCCCATTCATTCTGTTCATATCCAGCCTCTGGGGAAGCGCGGTCGTACAGTCCATGAACAGACGAAGAGGGAAGGAACTCAAGCAGTCTGAACATCCAGAACATTCTAGTCCAGTGTTTCTCTGATGATTTCGTTTGGGAGCTGTACATAGCTCACATTTTAGGTGACAATACGGGAAAGCAAGAACAAGAACGCCAATTATAATACAAAGGACCTTCGATTGTCATCGAAGGTGTCAGCTCGATGGAGGTTCCTGTGGCTCGCCATTCTTAAGACTGGCGGAGTAAAATTCTGTTGGAACGTAATTAGAAAACTTAAACAGCACATAAATCAAGCCGTGATTTCTTACAACAACAGGTAAGCGAAAGGACCGCGACTCGTGAACTCTGGTGACGTAAGAAGAGTTAAAAAAGAAAGCTGGAGAACCGGACCGGTGGTGGCCTGTCCAAGCAGCCCTCGGTCTGGATGGCTGTGATTCTAGTCCAGAAGTCAGTCGTCATGCACCACCCCAGCGTCCAGACAGGCGCTGCTGGCTTCCGGACGGCTGGCCTGACATCAAGGCCGCCGCTCTGATGCTGCCGCGACTTCCTTCGGGTACTACGCTGCCCCCGAGCCCTCAGCCTGCCCGGGAGTTTGCTGGCCGGCGCTATGTGCCTCGTCGTCGTTGTTCACCATCGACAGCATCTTGGGCTCCCCGACCCCTCCTGGCACAGACCTCCTCCTCTTACTCGTTCCAGGCTGCATATCACCCGGAGCTGTTTGCAGGTGATGTTTTATTCGTAGGTAGAGGAATTTGTATATCTGTTTCTCATCCGTCGGTGCTGTTCTCTCACACAACACATTATAACTGCATATTGCATCCGAAAGAATCGTCATCAGGTTCGGCTTGTTCATTGTACTTATGAGGATATTAATATCAAGTACCATGAACAGTGTTATTTCCAACAAGACAGGCTGTGTAACTTTTATAATAAAGTATATGTTTAAAAAATAAAACAATAATTATCTTAGCAATACTTTGTATAGGAAGCAAAGGACTACCCTTGTAAAATGAAGATCATTCATTCTGAGACAAAGATTTCCCGGATTAATAACTAAGTTATTTTATCAAAACTTTTGGGGGATATAAACTTAAGTTTATTCGATCCAGTTTTTCAACTCTGGGAGAGTGGCAAAAGCCGCCACAGAAAATCCATCATAACGCTATTAAACACGAATACATTCATTAAAACCGGGAAGGAACTGGTAAATCTCATGTCCGGTATCTGTTTGTAAACGCCATTATTTCATTAATGCTAACCCAGGCAACAAACCAATTCCACCTGAATCCCAGCCAACCCGGGTCATTGCGCTGACTGCTGTGAACCACTCAACTAACTCTCTGTCTCGCACCTGGGCGCGGCACCTTGCCGACTGTCTCTCTATCTTTACAGACCAGTGGACTAACCCACTAGCTACCCGGCATCGAGCTCTGACGATATTCTCTCCTTTAAGACCAAATTTATTTGACTATATCCACTTGTCTGGTCTTTAACTATAGCCCGGGTCCATGTGGTGTTACACCAGAGCTTGAGTTTCACTCTGTTTCCCTAGCAACCTTCATCGTCTAGTGCGCCCGGTTCAGCAGAGCCCAAACTGTGGCCTGTAGTCGTCTTTGGTGTTGATGTGTTTCACTCTGTTGTTGTCTCAGTTATGTCTGCAAAGCTCAAGCGACGGTGGTTTCAGGTAGCCAGTCGTCAAAGCCTTAGCTGTCTTGTGAACAAAGACCAAGCCCCCAAGTACCCGTCTTTTCTCCCCTCCTCCATTCAAATACCCGCACACTCCCACACATACAACACAACTCTCAAAGTATCCTTTAAATCTTTCATAAAGCTAATCTGCTAAAGTAATTATAAATGTCCAGCTCACATTTTACGCTAGAAACGTATTTATCAAAGAACAAGCATAATCCAGGAAACCATCAATCTTGATCTGTACATTTCCCACTTTGCATCTTAGTGATAGCTTAAGACGCTAACAAAAACAGAAGAACTAGCTAAATATCAAAGAATAATTCAGAAAATAAAAACAAGATAAAATAACAACGGAAAATGTTTTGTCAAAATTTCTGCTCGGATTTAAAAGAAGATCTTATCTGACCTACTCAATCAGTTTGAAAATAATATATTTTGTTTTCTATTATTTTTCTGTTCATTTCCTCGTAAATGTCATCAAGTTAGGATATCGCCTGCATGCACCTTACTGAAATGTAAAAATCGCCAAGAGACTAAGACGAGTTAATGCTCGCATCACTCCCTAGTTCATGTCTGTGCATATTCACACACTCCCACCACTGACAGTCTCGCCCCCCTTTGTGTAAAGTAGGCGTATGGCTCCAAAGCAAAAAATTATTTGTTTACTTTCCTCTTATTTTATTTTTATATTTATTTTTTTTTTAACTGACGTAGAAAAAAGGTCCTTACCTCTCGAGGGTTAACCGCCTCTCACAAATATTCCTGCAAAGACACTCCCGTAGTGCATCTATCCCTCCCACACACACACACAAACCACACATAACAAACACAGCTAACAACAACTACAAACAACACGCCCACAGCAACACAAAGCTCGCAACACTCAAGTTCAAGAAGTACACTCTTGTTCGTTCACTCTTCTCGCCTTTCCGGTTTTCCGTTTAATTTTATTTAATTCTCTGAGGGTTCTAGTATCATTTTGTATTACTCCTTTTCGTCTTCTCCTAGGTATTTTAAAGCCAACATTTTAGAAAAACCTTCTTCGCACAGCAAGTCATTGTAGCTGATTTAGGAGCTTTTTTCATACTAATAATACAAAATACCAAAATACAATAACAAAATCGAGACATGTCTCCCAAAACGAAATATTCACGAGCTAGTACATTCATTAAATTTGGGAAAGCATATCTATACCAAAGCAAAACTTTACTCACATAAACCTAGACTGAACATCAGTGATTTGTGATATGTTATAATGTTTACTTATATACCTACACGACTGTAAGACGTCGAACTTCGCACTCCTAGTAGAGTCCAGCAAACGGCTCTTTAAAGTCAAAAGTTAATATATTTCTCTAAATTATATGACAATTAATCGCATTAACAGCTGAGAAAATCAACTTTAAACTATATATATCTTTTAATAGTATAAAAGTATTTCAATTTCACTCACAGAAACATACCACAGAGAATGTCACCAGTACTTTAACTTCTGGAACCGCAACAACGAGAATGGTTCTTTCTTCCACATGACATTGCAACACACTTTTTGTTGGCAAACCTTTAATAGGTTTTATTTATCATGTGTTATTATTTTTATCTCCCCTCTAAAGTGATCTGCAATTTATCCACAAATTCATCTGCCACACAATCATTTAAAGCTTTGGGTCGTATGCCCTATAAGTTCAGCTCGAGAACGCCTTCACTAGTTCTCAATACTGTGTCATCCAACTGGATGTTCCACCTAATGTCTACACGTCCGCACTTCCAATCACATTTTTCGTTCTCGTTTCCAAATTACCTCATCACTGGTATCGGATGTTTCCAGTAATATTTTCTGACAAAAAAAAAAAAATAAAAAATTAAAATAAAAAACAAAACAAAAACAAAAAAAAAACCCACAATAGGAAGTGTGACCGTCAAGCACCAGAGAATCTTTCAAACTAATTAATTCTTTTATTTTAAGATCATACATCACCATCTCCTC